>NW_008825109.1:166460-170292 GCF_000699105.1 Pygoscelis adeliae | reverse complement strand
CAGAAGGAAGTGGTTTCAAAATAATATTTATGATCTTATTTTTGGAGAAGGTTTGAAAAGATCCGTAGGCATGAGAAGCTTGAAGAAGCACTGCAGTTTGTGTAACAATATTTTAAAAATATCCTGGCAATGATCCCCCACCCCTCAAAAAAGATGCCCTATGGAAACCAAAGCACCAAGAGAGTGCATTACCCCAAAGCAGGAGAATATTTGCAATTTAATTTACTCCTCTATTTTTACTTAGGTGATAGCTTGGAGAAATAATCAGCTCTTCCAGTAAAAAAATCGATTCTCCATTGTTCTTAATAATTGCTAAAGCTTGTATGAATTCACTAATAATGTGATAAGTTCTTATCTAATAATAAGATAAGTTCTTATAAACAATTCTTTACTCTTCTGTAGAGATTTGAAGTAACAAAATATGTTTCTGATGAGCTTGCATTGGTTTAAAAAAAAACAACAAACCTTCTCCTTCCAAAAAACATTTGAAGCACAGTTTTTTAAAGAAAGAAATATTTTGAAAAAAACTAGAGAAAGAAATCAGAATTAAATTTTCATTTCAAATATATGGTATATAATTTTCTTTGTTTTCCAAGTCAAAATATGTTCTATTTATTTTTCAAATCTTGTTTCTGTTTACAAAAAAAGGTCAAAATGCTTTGGTTTCCTGAAAACCAAAAATTTTGAACTTTGACACACTCTAGTCACCATAGAAGAGTTTCTAACCATGCGTTTATGGGTAGCTGGCGGTTATTTTTCCCTTAGCTCCCTCAATAGTCAAGGGAGAGAAATAAGCACTGTCCATTTTACATTTGGTTTCCCACCTATCTCACAGTATAGACATGGTATCACCCATTTGACAATGCAGCTTTATGTTACATATAGCTCAGGCAGTCTAACATTTTGGCAGTGTACTCTCTCTGCTCCCACTGGTGCTCTTTGTTGCATGTTCCCACTGCTTCCCCTATATCAGCACTAGTATTTTTCTGACCCTATGATGATCTGCTTCGGGGAGTGAACCTCCCCACCCCACCCCAAATCCTAGTCTTTCGAAGAAGAATGAGGTTTTTTGCTGTTCAGCTCTGTAAACTGTCTCACTTGCAGTCAGATGTGCATTAATGCAAGAAAGAGGGCAGGAATGATTGCCTGGGGGCAAGGAGTGAGCACTGAAGCTGCTCGCAACAGCTTGCTGTTAAACAGGCTTTGCTGGTACATTAAACTATACCATTAGACTCCATCTCATGAGAGAATGATTGCCCTGCGAGTTACTTCCAGCAGAGACAGAGTAAGCCTGCAATACTAACTTACACTAGTTGTTTACTTTTTAAAAGCTTTTAGTCAGATAACTCACACTGGCAGCCTGTAAGAATTGCATGTGTGTTCAAAAACAACAGTAACAACAAATCCTTTGTTTCGTCAATGTAAAAAACCAAAAATTAAATGATGCTGTTAGACCAGAAGCCTATATGTAAAGGAACATATATCACATATTTCAGCTAGTGTGTCTTTCCTGATGGCCAAAGAAAATGTTTATTTCCTTTCATAAAACAGCTGAAATGTACAACTCCAAAAGCCATTAATTCTGTACACTGGGGAGAAGTGAACTCATACAGGTCAAAGTTTTCTGAACTTCTAATTCTAATGGGAGTCCAGAAAATAATTAGAGTTTCTTAACCACTGTGAAGCCAAATTACGTCAGTTACGTGATTGCACTAATAGGAGTACAATGCTATTGAGATATAGTAGGAAATACAGAATAATCAACTGTTTGGAAAGGAATGGAAATCCTCTTGCCTAGTTTTAAGTCAATTCTTGTTGAAAGTTGAGACTTCTCTGCAGAGAAACTTCTGACAAGGATTGCTCTCTCTTGCCTTCCTTTGAGGTGTCTAGCACAGACCGTTGCTGGTCACAAAACTAGCCTATATGCTGACCTGACCCCATTGAAGGTCCATTCCCCTTCAGTATGTCACAAAACATGTCTCTACATTTCACAAAATATGCCTTTACATTTAACTTTGACTCTCTCTGAATAACTGGGGAAAAAAAAGCACCACTGTGTTGGCATATTTCTTGCTGAATCGAACCACTGAGTTGAGAACAGGATGGTGTTGTCATCTGTATTGTGCTGTGTCCTGGTTTCGGCAGGGATAGAGTTAGTTTCCTTCCTAGTAGCTGGTACAGTGCTGTGTTTTGGATTTAGGAGGAGAATGAAGTTGATAACACACCGATGTTTTAGTTGTTGCTAGGTAGTGCTTACACTACTCAAGGACTTTTTAGTTTCCCATGCTCTACTGACTGAGAAGGCTTCAGGTGCACGAGAGGCTTGGGAGGGGGCACAGCCAAACTGGCGAAAGAAACATTCCATACCATGTGACGTCATACTCGGTACATAAACTGGGGAAAGCTGGCCGGGGGGGCCGCTGCTTGGGGACTGGCTGGGCATCGGTCGGCGGGTGGTGAGCAGTTGCACTGTGCATCACTTGCTTTGTGTAGTATCATTATTATTATTATTTCTACATTATTGTTATTATTTTATTTCAATTATTAAACTGTTTTTATCTCAACCCATGAGTTTTTCTCACTTGTGTTCTTCCAATTCTCTCCCCCATCCCACCGGGGGAGGGGGGAGTGAGCAAGTGGCTGCGTGGTGCTCAGTTGCCGACTGAGGTTAAACCATGACATGCTGTCTGGAAAACAGAGTGGAGTAGAAGTTATCAGAACCCATTGCTTGGGTACAATAATGGAAGACATTAAAAAAAATAATCTCTGGAAAAAAAGTCTAAGTCTTTCTGCAGCTTGGAGTCATTTGAAAACACAAATTCATACACACAAACCTTGGATTATCTTGAATTATTGGAAAAGCAAGTTGGTAATCTTTGTACGGTCACCCCATCCATTACTTAAAGATTTTATGATATTTTATGACTCCAAATTAATGTAGTCCTAGAAGTGCAAATTTAAAAAAAAAGAAAAAGAAAAAGTATTTTCCTCCCATCACTTCCTTGGAATGAGTGGTGATTTTGTAGTTTTGGAGAACAGCAAGGCTGAACCAGGACAGACATTTCTGTCTGAAAGAACAACTGTGACAAAACTGGCAAGTACAAATCTGAAGCTGTTTTCTTCAGGCCAAATGTTAGCTTTTTATTATGATCTATCCTCTGAAAACCTGAGATGCACTGAAACAAAGAGGTGTCCTTTTCACTCAAACCGTGGAATACCAAAAGTCAAACAAAGTATTGCATTGTAATGCTCATATTGTCCTCCATTTAAACCCTTTGAGGGGTGTTTATTGCAGATATTTATATTGGATACTATGGGGAATGTTCTCTTTTCTTCCATCTGAGGATTGCAGATGTTACTTATTTTGCCATTCAGTGTACCATTCTGCTTTTGGGAAATAACAAAACAGAGATACAAGCATTTCTGGCTTTATGTGAGGGACAGCTGAGTTTTCCAGCAAATGAACAGCACACTGGAAAAAAACAGTATTAGTTTTCAATGGATAAGCAGCAAGCTGTTTCCAAAATTATAGCTTCAGTTCACAGAATGTCTTTAAGTTTGCAGAGTGGCTGCATGCCCATAGCCATGTTGAGGTAATGCCAAATGCCAGAGTAGTTATATGCTTTGAAATAAAGTCCATGTTCAACAAACTGCTTCTCGTTCTTTTCCATATTTACCTCCAGTTTAAGCTAACAGAAAGATGGTCTGAAATTAGTTTGGGACTTCGACAGTTTGAACACATCTGAAAAAGTGCATTTATAATATGTAATGGATTTGCTTACTTGTATCTACAGCTGTAGAAATGTATTTTGGATATCACCTCCAGGTTAGG
>NW_008825109.1:162169-166432 GCF_000699105.1 Pygoscelis adeliae | reverse complement strand
TTTATTATTTGAAGAAAATACTATAATTGAAGATAACATTTAATAGCATTAAGAGTCCTTGATACATATCTCCTGTCAGACTGGCCTTGAAAACCATCAAAGGGTTTGCCTAATGTGTATGGAAATGAGCGGGAGTAATCTCATTGATTTCAGTAGGTTTCGCTGGTTGACTTTACCAACGTTATTCAGTACATGCTCACTTCTGTTTAAGGCACTTCCTTTTCTTGCCACATGCTTTAACTTCTCTGTCACTCCTATACAGCAGGCAAATAAGAAATGAGCATCAAAACAGGGTGGTGAGTTAGGAGCAGAAATGAGTAATTCAGCGGCCTAGTATTCAGCTGTGGAAATGGGTTGTGATTGAGCATAGTGGAATATTTTGAGTAAACAACTAAACGTATGGAAAAGCAACAGTGGGTCTTTTTTACCACTTTGGAAAGGTTTGTAAAACAAACTACTTTGGGTTTTTGGGAGTTCAATAGGATTTTGCCATAAACTTTATTCCCAGTTTCCTCTGTAGTGAATGGAGAGCCTGGAAATAGCCTTTCATATTGTCAAAACTGAAATATGTGGATGTTTGTATGTAGATATAGTAGAGTGAAAAACCTGTAAATTAAAGATTAAGTTTAATTCCTGATGAAAATCTAGCTGTATTTACCTGCGATCACTTGGCCTTTACTCAGGGAAGGTTGCTAATGATTTCCCTAGTAATCACACTTCCAGTGGCCCTGCATCGTAAAAGAGAGGGATTGCACAGTACTGTACCACGAACAAGGCTTCAGCACAGGCTGTGAAAAACCAGCTGAGATTTTCTGTTCTTGATCAGAGAGTCTTGGGAAGGACCTGACTGCAAATGGGGATGGAAATGCTCTGGAGGAGCTGAAGGGATCTGAAGAAATGCAGTTACTACAGAAAGTGTCCTTGGGAAGTAGTCTGGCATATGAGTTTTAGAAGACAGTTACTCCATGCTTTATAGTAGTAGATTAGGCAGAGGAAGGGAACAAGATAGATCACTACGATAAAAATTATAATTTCACTAACACCATAAACTAATTAAGAAACAAAAATAATGTTAGCTTGCCTAAAATTCAGCTGACAAAAAAGCCTTTTCCATATGGTTGCTGAAAGAGCTTTGGCAATTGTTGGCACAAGGGGATATCCACCAAAGGAAGTGTTATGTTAATTGCCTTCCTGGTTTTAGAAGGGAAATTGCTTAAAAATCTCTGGTTATTAATCTATCTGTGGAGTGTGAATTGTGTAGACCTAAATCCAATTTTTTCCACCTTTAACTCCACACAAGGAGTCCTTTGAAACCTGCTTTAATCAAAATGTTTAAGATTTTGGTATAGAATATAATGGGCGATTTTATTTTGCATAATTATTCTGCTGGAAAAATAGCTGGTTTTGTTTGGAACCCACTGAAACAAAAGCCTCTTTGATAGAAGCAAAAGGGTCTGGGCCTGCTTCTTAGTCACTTCTACAGAAATGAGATTTCTTTTCAAGTGAGATTTATTGGCAGCCTTTGACGTTATGATTCATTAACCACCTCATCCAGATCCTCTTGAAGTTAAAACTCAGTAGACCTTCAGTTAATCTTAGGGGTTGATGGAGGAGTTCTAACTATGAAAACACTGGGATTATAAATTTCCTGTGTGTATAAACTTTCAGACAGCATTGCAATGCTGAGTTTATTAGCTAACTTTTGTTTCCTGTACAAATAAACAAATCTGTGATGTTTCTATATAGTTATTGGTGATATAGCACAAAAGTTCAACCTTACTTGTATGAATTCCATTTTTATACTTATGAAACACAATAAATAAAAATTCATTCATATTAAACCAGAAAGAATCACATTTTTTGTTACTAAATTCCAGAAATTTCCAATTTATTTTGTAAACTGGATGTTTTAAGCCTTAAACTGAGAGAATCCAGAACTTGAGGAATGGTGCCTGGTCACTGCAACTGCTTTTTGTGTATCTAAAGATATAAAATAACAAATAGGCAAGGATAAAAAGTGGCTATCTATCTTCTGTGTTAGGGTCAGTTCCACAGTGAAATAACATTTGAAAACAAAAGGGAAAACCTCTACCCTGAAAGACATATCAGTCAGTTATACCTCTCCCATCCCTTCCACACATATTTGAATAACAGGACATGACAGAATCAAGAAATCTTCTGTTTCCATATTTTTCCACACCTGCTTTTCAAACTCACATCTGATGCAGCAACATAATTCAGATTAGGAAAATATGTCTACCAGTAAATAAGACAAAGTAGAACCCTAAAGAATTCTGTAAACCAGATGACTGTTATAAGAATTGGAAACAAAAGGACTGTGAGAAAGTGCTTTGTTTTTATTCAAGTGGATCAGAAGACTGAGCTAAAATGCAGCCTAGCCTTCATAAAGAATGAGAATATTTTCTGATGAGGTGGCCTGATTTGAAGAATGCAAAGAGATTTGAAATAACTTCAAGAATTAAATTTTTGGCTCTTTTCCAGCAAATGAGAGGGGTGAGCTATTAAAATATGAGTTTTTTTTTCTCCCTGGAAGCTTCACCATCTGTACAGGGACTTGAGGCTCCTTACATAGGTTCCTAATTTAGCTACCTGTGCTTAGATGACATGAATACACCTGAAGTGCCATCCCACTAAGCTAAGTGCTACACTTTCAGCCAAGTGAAAAAGATTTGTTTACTTCAATCACCTTGGCTTCAAGTTTTGGAGGTCCATTCAGGTCATGGGCACTATGGGTGACTGAAGTCATAACTAACCACAGTTTTGCTTTCCTAGTCTTACTGGGAAACTGTCTTCCAAAAATTTTCACACTTTTCCTTCCAACACACTATATGCATTATAACTCTACATATGGTTTTCATGTGGCTGACTGTCTTCCTTGTTGTCATTTATGTGTTTCTGTATGCCATCATCTTATCTGGGCTTGCACAGACCTTTAAAGAATTTCTCCCTTCCTCTATGACACACAGCCCCAACAGATGTTTGAAGTGGATAAATAATATTAGCATATTTCTTTAGAAAAATATAAAGTTCCTTTTACTGGATTTGACATGGCCATTGTTTAAAAGGGATGTTATTTGTATTCCTTCCCAGTCTCATAGATCCTGTTTTATTTTCTGGTTTACTGGAATGTACCCTTGGATGCAATAGTACAAAGGGTGCTGTGGACATAAACTATAATAGTATGTGGATAACTCAATGCTTATGACTTTTCTTAAAAGGATACATAGCTGATCTGTCTCCAGTTAATGCAATTTTCCACCAAAAACCTGAAGTATGAATAAATATGATGTTTCATAATCACAAAAGACCGGAATTTTCTGACCTCCTCAAATATCTGAGGTATACCTTCCACTGAAAATAAAATATAAAAACCAAGCCTGTTATTGAAAGTTGAAGAATGTTAATGAGCCAAATTTATTCATGTTAAAGTTTATTCCATTCATTTTTTCTCATCTGTTTTCTATTATTTTAAGGTGAATATTAGCTGTCTTTACCTCAGCAGCTGATAAGGATGACCATGTAGAAGTTATGTAGAGGTAGGAGCATTTGTTTTCTTAAAGACTTAAGGTAGATAGGTAGACAGATATCAGGCCTGAGAGCAAAGATGGAAAATTGCTTCTGAGAAAGCCTGTATCGACTGGCAACTGTATACTTCATCTCGTATCAGTAGCTCCATGCTTCTCTCATGATTTTCAAAAATCAATTTATTTGTGATATTAAGAGGAAATTAGTCCCTTTACTACATAAATCATTGAGGAATCATAGAATCATAGAATAGTTTGGGTTGGAAGGGACCTCTAAAGGTCATCTAGTCCAAGCCCCCCTGCCGTGGGCAGGGACATCTTCAACTAGGTCAGGTTGCTCAGAGCCCCGTCCAATGTGACCTTGAATGTTTCCAGGGATGGGGCATCCACCACCTCTCTGGGCAACCTCTTCCAGTGTTTCACCACCCTCAGTGTAAAAAATTCCTTCCTTATACCTACTCTAAATCTACCCCTCTTTAGTTTAAAGCCATTCCCCCTTGTCCTGTCGCAACAGGCCCTGTTAAAAAGTTTGCCACCATCTTTTTTATAAGCCCCCTTTAAGTATTGATAGGCTGCAATAAGGTCATAGAATCATAGAATCATAGAATCATTAAGGTTGGAAAAGACCTCTAAGATCATCGAGTCCAACCGTCAACCCAACACCACCATGCCCACTAAACCATGTCCCTAAGCACCTCATCTACACGTCTTTTAAATA
>NW_008825109.1:155411-161531 GCF_000699105.1 Pygoscelis adeliae | reverse complement strand
TGAATCTCATACAGTTGGCCTCGGCCCATCGATCCAGCCTGTCCAGGTCCCTCTGCAGAGCCTTCCTACCCTCGAGCAGATCAACACTCCCGCCCAACTTGGTGTCATCTGCAAACTCACTGAGGGTGCACCCAATCCCCTCATCCAGATCATTGATAAAGATATTGAACAAGACCAGCCCCAAAACTGAGCCCTGGGGAACACCACTCGTGACCGGCCGCCAACTGGATTGAACTCCATTCACCACAACCCTCTGGGCCCCAGCCAGTTTTTTACCCAGTGCAGAATCCACCTGTCTAAGCCGTGAGCCGCCAGCTTCTCTAGGAGAATGCTGTGGGACACAGTGTCAAAGGCTTTGCTGAAGTCCAGGGAGACAAAATGACTACGCTCAGATGAGTGCCCACCATTCTGCCTTGAGGGTCAGGTAGGATGAGTGCCCTTGATCTGTGCCCAGTTGCTGGGTTATGTGTACGCCGAGTCCCCCACTCGGCCCGTGGAATGCCTCTCCTTCAAAGAGGTGCCCTCCCTGTGCACCCTTCTGCATGAACTGCCACACAAACTGCCACACCATGCCCTAGCTGATGCGCCACGCCCTGTTTGCCCGTCCTGGTCGCAGCACTCCTGGTTGCTAGTGCTCCCTGGGGCTGCCTTTAGTGGGAGTGGGGGGTGGCAGCCATTACTCCTGGCCCTGCCCACACCTCGTCAGCTGCCCTCAGGTAGGGAGAAGTAGTTTCTATCATTAAACATACTGATTTACTTGGGGGAAGAGGGAAACATACAATCACTCTAGCAGAGAAATACTTCTTGGTGTTAGGTGTAGAGTAGTAAAATAATTTAGGTTGGAAGGGTGTGCCAGAGGTCATCTGGTCCAGAACCTGCTCAAAGCAAGGTTAACTTTGAAGTTAGACCAGGCTGCTCAGAGAGTCCCATGGCTGTAAGAGCCAAAGTCCTGACTGCATCGCACGGCCAGGCGTTGACCCAGAGGATGCATCTGTTCCTACCTGGGCCCTTCCCCTTGGCTGGTGCATTGGGTGTCAGCAGCAAGGTGTTGGCAGGGGAGGCTGCAGGGTGGCCTCTGTGAGGAGAAGCCGGGGCTGCCCCATGCCGGACACAGACAGTTCCAGCTGGCTCCAGTGGACCCACTGCAGGGCACAGCTGAGCCCCTCAGCCAAGGTGGTGGAGCTCCTGGAAAGCATATTTAAGAAAGGACAAAACGCTGCCCTTCAGTGAAGGGCAAGGAAAAAACCTGTGAGAAAAAACCCTGCAAGCACCAAGGTGAAAGAAGAAGGAGGGGAACGAGGTCCTCCAGGCGTTGGAGCAAAGATTCCCCTGCAGCTCGTGGAGAAGACCATGGTTAAGCAGGTTGTTACACTGTAGCCCATGGGAGAGGACTATGTCAGAGCAGATATGCACCCTGCAGCCTGTGGAGGTCCCCATGCTGGAGCGGGTGGATATGCCCTACAGGAAGCTGCAGTCCTTGGAGAGCCATGCCTCCTGGCAGGAGCTGTGGCCCCTGGAGAGGAGCCCATGCAGGAGCAGGTTTTCTGGCAGGAACTGCAGCCCATGGGGGACCCATGCTGGAGCAGGAGAAAGGGGTGTGAAGGAAGGGGTGGCAGAGAAGAGCTGTTATGGACTGACCACAACCTCCCATTCCCATTTTGCTGCCTAGGAGGTGGAGGAGGGAGAGGAGTCATGAATGAAGGAATTTGAGCCTGGAAAGAAGGGGGTGTCTGGGGAAAGTGTTGTTAGTTTTATCTTTGTTCCTCATCATCCAACTTTATTTTATTGTCAACAAATGGATTTTGCCTAAGTAGAGTCTGTTTTGCCTGTGACGGTAATTGGTAAGTGACATCCCTGTCTTTATCTTGACCCACAAGCTTTTTCATCTTATTTTCTCACCCCTGGCCTGTTGATGAGGCAGAGTGAAAGAGCAGCTCGGTGGACGTTTGGCAGCCAGACAAAGTCCTCCAACCACAGCTGGCAGGACCAAGGAGAACCTCACCTCAGCTCCCATGCCCCTCTCTCCAGCCCCCAGAGCCCTGTAGTCACTCCTGATATGATCAAACTCATTCCAGCAGTACCACTAGTACCCATGCTGATGACCAGAAAAGGATAACCACCCAAGGGCTAGATGAGCCTCTGCACTCTTTCTGTAACACCTCACATCTGGGATGCTGGTAAGCAATAAGTATCCAGGACAACAGGTCTGGCCCAGTGCCTCTGTTCCCTGTAGCTGGGAGTCTACAGCCACACTAAATAAAGCATTCTGCTGTAGCTAGCACAGACTTATTTCTCAAGAAAAACTCCAAACCAGAAGATGATTTAATCTAAAATCAGATTTTCTCCAGTACTTGTTCATTTTCTACCCTGTTTCCTGTGTGCACAACATATAGCATGCTGCAAAATAGATGTTACATAAATATGCCCTTTCCATCAAGGGAATGTGTCCTTTCCAAGTCAGTGGATAGTATTCATCATCTTTGAAGACGCATGCTGGTAGAACTGCTTACTATGTATAGAAGAGTCTTTGTCTATATGAGCCACTCTGCTAATGGTGTTGTGAAAGGTATTGGATTTACAAGGGAAGAACCGAGATGTGCACACATGGCAAATGAGACATTTTTATGAAAAAGAAAAAAATCTGCAGAGAACTTATTTTCAACATGCGAAGAACTTTGATCTCTACATACAAAATAACAAGAAAGAAATCGAATTTAAATTAATGCAGAAGAGCCAGCATATCTGTGTTCTCTCCTTTTGGCCCAGAAGTTGATTTAAGTCATCTTTTTCCATCCTTTTTCCATTATAAAAGTTCTACGTGTATGCACTCCTCCAAATTTGTTATTGACATTCATAATACTCACATATGGCAATCATTAACTACTGCAAAAATGTACCACAGTTGATTTAATTATTTTCCTAGAATGTTATTCAAGGAATTCAGATATAAGCACAAGTTCTTAGAGATACAGTCTATATTTAGTATCATCTTCTAATGAGGAACATATATACTTAATTTTGGAAATAACATTATATATCTGTCATGACTACATAAAAGACATTTGATTTCTTCTCAATGGAAAATGTAAACGCATACTCAATATTTTGCAAGCAGACAGATAAAGCTCTAGTCTTGCAAAGAAAAATAATGAAGTACCTCAAGCCCAGAAAACTTCAGGGTTCAGACCTGAAGGGATCTTTGTACTCTAGTCTTTATTTAGAAACCAGTTCAGAAGGTAAGCTGTGCTATCAAGAAAAGTTCTTCCTTTGTGTCTTTTTGACATCAACCATTACCTAATACAGGTTAAAATAGTGGTTTACAGATCATCTCTCTTGCTTGTGACCCACAAGATTCTACTGTGCTATCAGCAAATTCGAACTTCTTGTTCCACCTTTACGGGGCAAGGTCAGTCAGTTTTTACACAGTTTTTGAACCGGGCCAGTTTTCATGACTTGTACTTTTCTTCCCTTCCAATGACATCACCCTTCCTCAGCAAGAACCTCAGGATTGTTCTTGCCTGTCCTTGTCTCCTACTAGCCCATGTACCCCCTTTTCTCTCTGCACCTGATCTGACCCTGGAACTGAGGGACACCCTTCAGCTGTTAACGTGAGACCCTTGGCTAAACACTAACTCCTCTCTAAACAAATAACTTCTTCCATGGAAATCACAACTGCGTAAACAGAAATTAACACTGTAAATAACTCTCCAAGGTCAATAGGAACTGTCAACATGATCAGCCCCTTGGCTGAATAATAGTGTGTTTTTTCTGGGTAGAGGTTAATGGAGGCAGAGCAGCAGAATCCAGCCTCATATTTTTGGTGAGTGGGATTTGGACCAATGTGAAGCCAAATGATGCCTGTACTTAGATGGTGTCTCCTTATCAAGAGTTTCCTTGGTCAAAATTTTGCAAAAGTTGGGGATATAACGTTCGTATTACTAAAGCAAGGTAAGTAGACCTTTAAACTGAAATTCAATTCACCTGCCTCTATCAATCTGAAAATTAGCTGTCTAGTGTAGCCTTGCTTTTTGGGCTCTTTGTGTAGTTATTGGAAAGCAAGAGGTACCTCCAGGGTCACATCCTTCATTTGATCAGAGGTATCACAGTTTTCTTTCCTTTTGTCTTTCCTTGCCATAAAGGAAGTGTCCACATTGACTTGAAGAGAATTGAGCTGCTGTCATAGTGGAGTTTAGTGACAAATTATTTCTGGATTTCCAGCTCCACTGAATGTCATTGTCATTCTCTCAGAGGGGCAATTTAAGCATGACCGTTAAACACATTTATTTATTAATGTTATATTTTCAAAATGGTACCTTTCACTACTTTATTCCACAGAAAAAAAATTTTTTGCTCTTTTCCAATTAGTTCTAATAATGTATGGAAAAATACAGAGAATTCTAGAAAACAAATCATTTGACCTTTCAGTTACCATCATTAGTATGCCTAAAATGCTGCATAAAGCTATGTATATCTGTATCTACCCTTGATAATTTTTTAACAAAACTAGTTTTTTAGGATAATCTAAGTGAAAACAAATGTTAATAATGTCACTGAAAGTTCCTGGAAACTTGAAGAATTGTTTTATTCCCTTCAGGGCTGGTGATATAGTTCTGTGAGTTTATAAAATATTTTGTTAGACTAGTTTACATTTTGAAACTCCCACTTTGTTGCCAAAAGTTATAAAAATAGTTCCCAGCGTAATGTCAATGATTTAATTCATAGCAGCAGTGCAAGAGAACACCCACCATTCAGGAGGGCCACTGCCTGCAAAATAAGGTCTTCAAAGAAAGGACACAGACTGACACAGGAGTTGTGTGTTTACAGAGATGTGTGCTGAGCTGAGGAAAAGCTGCTCCACCCTGAATATCAGCTGTGGTGAACATTTTATTCAGAGCTGCCGCTGGCAGAAAAAAAGCAGTCAACTATCCCATTGTGCCTGTGGTCCTTGGACAAAGAATCTGCACTCCATATACAACTAAGGAGCAGTGTACATATGAAACATTCTTCCATTCATTGAGAGTTGGTAGAGCATGAGGTAGTGTAGAATAGATTTTTTTTTTTTTTTTTTACCTTGCAGTGTAATTAATTAGCAGATTGTGCCAAATATTAGAAAAGATATAATTGTATGTGGAAACTGAATGACCTAAATGGGAATTTCTCCAAGCTTGTAAAAGCCCCTGGAGTTTAGACAATAAACAGGAAATGCTGAATTCACCCTGAGTTAGGTACAGATTGTGGTTTCACTAGTATATCACTATTGATCATGTCATGAGACACGTTTATGCAGAGAAGGCATGACTTGTCTGTGTCTCTTCATTTGCTTTGTCTATTTACTTGGAGTATTGCAAATGTTATGACATGAAATATACTTAAAGTAGCAGAAATCCAAAATCAGGAACTTTCTAGCTTCCTTTGACAAGCTGTTGCATGTCACCTCACTCTTTCACTGAATGCGTGTTCTTTAAGTTAACTTGAACAAAAATCATTACTGCTCCTCTGGGTCAGCCATGAAGCAGAAGTCTGTGTCCAGCTTTCCTGAGGGTACTGTTCTTTATCTTAGAGTTTCATAAATGTGTTCAAAAAACCCCTCCTCTACAGCACTCCTCAAAACATGCCTGTCCAAACTTTGATTTAGATTTCAATTCCAATGTTAGCCTAACAGCAAGCTTAATGCTGGCAGAAAAGTGCAGCCACAGGTTTTCCACTGTTCATGAAAAACAGTTTATTTTCCTTAAAAAGCTGCACATGTACACATGGAGAAGGGTTCAAGACTCTCTCTGGTAATTCGCAGGCAACAGGAACACCGCCGAGACTACAAAGGAGGCAGGATAGTGTGTGTCCTTGAGAGGTGTTTGGTCTCTGCATTTCGTGTCACAGCCCTTTCTAGAGTGGGGCTGCATGTTGCTTTTGAGGCCCCAACATCCATCCTTGCAGTGAGCATGGACACAGTCATAGTATCTCATGGAGCAATATGGCATACTAGAACAGGATTTATGCAGCAGCTCAGCTTTAGCTCAGCAGGGCCTGTTGCGACAGGACAAAGGGGAATGGCTTTAAACTAAAGGGGGGTAGATTTTGACTAGGTATAAGGAAGAAATTGTTTATGCTGAGGGTGGTGAA
>NW_008825109.1:153617-155182 GCF_000699105.1 Pygoscelis adeliae | reverse complement strand
TATGATTCTATGATTCTATGATTATATGATTCTATTTTATCCTCGCTACTTCCCAGCATATTCAAACTTCAATTTCTTTTTCCGCAAGCACACAGAAATTTGTCAGTCATACACAGGACAGTAAATCTTTGGCTCTTTAATGTCACATCCTGCCCTCACCTCCGCACCTGTCTCCTCTGAGGCCTCAATGGGATCATGAAGGGACTTAATCACATATGCTGCAGGTTTTACTAACACATTATAAAACCAGATGCTATAGAAATACATAGTAGGGGTCATATTTTCTAAATAAACAGGGCCTCTGTTTACCTTATACTTTCTGCCTTAGACAGTGGGGCTGATGCAGGTTAACCCACATGCTTTAGAGTGAAGCATTTTGATGCTTGTCCCAAAGAAGAGCAGGAACAGCATGAAGGAAACAGAGGTATTAGCTGTAATACTCTTTCTCACGGTATATGCTCACGGAGTACGGCAACTGAAACAGAAGGAAGAGAAATATCCAAAAATAGGATGTGGTTGTCATTAGTCATATTCAGCAGTTCTCTCATACTGTGCAAGTTATTTTGCAGATTGCAGTGGCCACACTCTCGAGTGCTGACGATAGATCAGGAGTAAAGACAGAGAAAGAAGGGGAGACATTACTAATGTAACAATCACACAGTTGAAGTTTTGATGGGTCAAGACAAGCCAAACAGATTTGTTGTATCCTTCTGGTTATGAAGAACAGATTTTTGTCTCAGCAGTAACAGGAAAGCACTAAATTACCAATTCATGGACTGGGACTGTGGAGTCCCCCTCCTCCACTTGCTTGTTTGCTTAATGACTTTGAAATACTTGGAAAATCCCTGAGACACTGCCCCATCTCTGTGTGCTCTAAAGAGTCCGGGTGGCATAGCCTGTATATCCTGGATGCTAATTAATGTCTAAGAAATCGTTGCTGAAGATGAGCATTGGACCTGTATATGTTAAAGTATAGAAGAATAACCCCTTTGTTCTCATTTATTAGCAAAATTCCTACAAGAGCAGGAGTGAAAAGAGGCAGCTGTGAGGATTCCCAGTAGATTCACACTGTGGGAGGACTTGCTTAAAAGTTACTCGTGGTATTTCATAAGGTATTTGCAGAGCTTTGTATGCTCTAGTTTTCTCTATGTGTAGTGGTTGTTTTGTTTTGATTTTTTAAAAATTTATTTTACAGAGGTTGTGTTTCCATGTGAATTTCTTCAGTGACCATGCTCGATTAAGCAATTTCTTCCCTCTCTCCCCCATGCCCTGCACAACCTCAGAATAAGTGTTTGCAGAGCTATTTTCTAAAGTGGATTGGGAAGATGATCCAGCTGAAGACAAAACAATTTTTCTTCCCAGCTAGATACATTCCTCAGTCCAGTTCAGATTACGGTTTCTTAACCAGCTCTGCTTATATAGCACTGAGAGATGTGCAAAGGCAGAAATGTGCTATGCAGGCAAAAATAGCTCAAGCCATCCTGCTGCTCAGTCTGAGGCCACAAATGCATAGCATAGTCGTAGGATGGATAAAAACGGTGTGATTGCAGGCTGTTCCTTTGCCC
>NW_008825109.1:139053-153604 GCF_000699105.1 Pygoscelis adeliae | reverse complement strand
ATTTATTCCCTCCTCCTCCCATGCACTGGCACTGCAGTTCAGCAGACTGAGTGATAAGTGGGCTCAGGAAGCTGGAGACCAGCTGAAAAAGAAATGGACTGTTTTCAGCTAGATTAGCTTCCTGATTCAGCTTCACTGAGCAGTTACACACATCAGTGTAGTTTCATGGCAGGACAGATTAGATTTAAGACTTAGGGTTAGACTTTAACTCCTATGGAATTTCACACTCAAAACCTATGCGTCCATGTCACCTTCTCTCTATCTTTCTTGTCTGAACAAGGCTATAAAACATTAACCCCCAAGTTGCAGGATTTATGCAGTGTCGAACGTGGCCTTAATTCTGTATAATATATTCTGGAAGTCCCTAGAGACAAGGAATTTTGCCTTATTCAACAGATGAAGTAATCTCAGTTTCAGGCAAAAATAAGAGGATGTTAGATATAATACAGTTATATAAATGTTGTCTATGCAGGCCTCTTCCACAGGAATAAGAGAAATGCATAGAGATGGAGAAATACAAAGAGAAAGACTTCCTTTCCCATGAAGGCTACTCATTAAACCCAATTTCTACCAGGTAGAAGAGATGACTAGTGTCAGCAACACTTCATTTTGATGTATTTTTACATTTTAAGAAGCTGCCCTCATGATGGTGGTTGTATATCCTGAAGTTTGAGCTTTTCTTTCTTTTTCATACTGAACAAATACAAAATGAGTGGACTTGCACGTATTCTTTAGCCAAGGACCCAAGGCGTTACTGTGTGTTATGACCTCAGAAATAGGATATTGTTGATGAAGAACTAAAAATAACCCACCTCATGGACACGGATAGTTATACTGGTAGGCAAGAAAAAATGCAGCCTGTGGCGTTTTTTTTTTTAAGGAAAATCCCCTGCACTTCCAGTTGTTGCAAGGATGAAGTCACATGCATAACACAGATGCTGCCATTGTAGATTTAGTTTATATTGGTCTCATATTTGGCTGTAATATCTAGCTACTCACTCAACTAATAAGGAGACAGGAGAGGAGAACAAAAGGGAGTCTCTGGGAAGGCATAAAACTGTCTCCTGAATTTATGCTATAGCACTGCTTAAAAAATACAAAAAAGGAGTGACTAAGTTGTATGTGTGATACTGGGAGTAATTTCTGCTACCACTTACACCATTGCAAAAGACACCTTTAAATATCTGAAGTAACTCTTCCAAAACATTGCTTAGTTCAGGGGTACATGAAGTGGGTAAAGGTAAGCACTAAATCTCATAGGTCTATTTAAACTGTCAGTATGGTAAAATTCATGTGTTGACTATAAATGAAAGCCAAGGGTTCTTTCCTTTGCTTTGCCTCTATTTTCCTGGCCATCATTTCACCTATTTAAGCTTCAGCTTCCCCATGTTTTAAATGGAGAAACCTTAGTAAACCTTTCTCGGACCTTCTGTATGTTTTGAACTCTATCAATGAAAGTCCATATGTAAGAGCACAAATGTATTATTATTAACAGTAGCATGTGAATCTATGCTCAATATGTAGCAAATCTTTTTGAAAAACAAAAGATGCTATATAACTGTCTCATTTTGTCCCCTGATAAGTATTTTTTCTTCTATTTTGCCAAAGGGTAGGCTCAACTTTTTTTTTTACTTTCTTGTGCATCCTTTGAGAGATCTTGGAGGCTCTTGGGCACTCTTCAGAGTCTAGTGCTTTTCTTTTTCTGCTTGAAAGGTATGCCTTTGTACCACAGTCTGTTAGATCCAGAATGAGGAGAAAAACAGATTCAGGGTTTGGACTTCTTTTGCATATTAGATTTGTGTATATTTTCCATGTGCTGATTGTTTGTGGAGATTTCCAGCTGACATTTGACACGTTGTTCCATAGCAAATGGACCATGGCTGTGAGCTCATATAGGTGCCTCATATAATTATCTACTCCACGTGTCCAGTGGTACCTGCATCATTTACACTCATGGGAACATATATCTGATTTAGCAGCTTTTATGGTCCTCCAGTTGCCAACAATTAGTGCAAAGACATCGTCATGGCCAGAATCTACCACTCTAACTCACTGGTAGACACCACTAGCTATGACTAAGCCTGCCGTGCTATAGATCTGAAGCAAACTTTCTAACTACTTGACGAATATGCTTTCAATGACAGTGTCTCTGAGTGCAGCAGACTGAAGCAAATATCATCACAAGCAGAAATCCAGTATAATATACAAGCATTTCTTACCAACCACAGTGTTTACTGGCTTGCATAGCTCTTACGTGCTGACTACAACCACATACAGTAAGAAGGAAAACATTTGCTAACAAGTATATACTTGGTTTGTTCCTCATTTTTCAATTTCTGAAGTCAATCCAAACCTGATTACTTATTTTTGCAGTATATCACCATGTTGCAAGCAACCTGCAGAATGTTATCTAACCAGTACCCCATAAATATAATTTTAGAGATGCACACAAAATAAATACATCCTTGATTAAAATAGAATTACCACAGGTAATGTGCTGACACATTACATGTGCACATGTGCATGAGGTCACTCATGTGCATATTTAAATTCAGAACAAATTTCAGTGGGAATACATATTTTCAAAAGGTGCCTGTGGGAACTGGAAGGCCATGCCCCACATGCCTCCTTCCCTCCCTTCTTCCTCTCCTTCCTTTCTCCCTCCCTCCCTTCCTTCCCAGTGCTTTGCCATAGATGCCAAATGAATCTGAGAAACATGTGCTTTATAAAATTTTAACCAATTTGGAAACTGATTCCAACATGTTCCAGTATTGGCTATTGCTATTCGCTTTGAGAAACGATCAAAGGATTTTTAACAATGCAAAGGCAAATCCTTGTTTAAAGATGTTCTTAATGTTTCTCGTGATGAATATGAACAATTGAAACTCATATGACCCTTTGATGCACTTAAAGACAATTTTTTTAAAAAAAGTGTTTATTATTACCAGATTTGAAAGGAAAAGTTGATTTTTATCAGATTTTTATAGAAAGATTGGTTGTAAATAAACTGGCATTAAAGAGAAACTACCATTGCATTTGCAATATTTGCAGCTTTAGAATCTGATTTCAGATACTTTTCTTGCTCTCTTTTAGGAATCTCCTTGTCTGACTATGTCCAGAAATCTAAATAACACAGAAATTATTTGAATGACAAGCTGAAAGTAACCTCTGATTGATAAATTACTTTAACATCTTGCATCTGGAAAGAGTCACAGAGCAAATATGTAACTCTTGTTCCATTTCTGTTAATGTATTTGATTTTATTGTCTCCCAGGCAAGTCATAGCACGAATAATGTCACTGTAAGTCATCTCTCCTTTGGGGACAAAAAACACATTATGTAGTCTGACAATGCAGTAAACAAAAATAAAACAGAAAGGGCCAGAAACAGCACTCTGTGATCCTCTTTCTCAGTGACCTCAGCCCTGTGCCAATGACTCATTTCCAGAGAGAAATTCAAATTGGAGGTACTACCAGAAAATCAAGACCAGCCTGAGAGAAAGGTCCTTGAGGGGGTTCTTTTGTACATGCTGTAGCTCAAGATCAACTCTTGAGTATCATTCATGAGAAATGTTTTCCTAACTTTTTTTTGAAACATCTCCAGTGATGGAAAGCTTCTACCACAGTCTACTTCAGTACCTGATACTCATATTATTACATATTATTACTCATATTAGTAAGTTTTTCCTAGTGTTCAGTCCCAGTCTCATGATTTAAACCCATTAATTGTTGTATTTGTCACAGTAATGTAAAAACATTTTACTCTTTCTCTCTTCGAATCAACCATGTATGCATTTCAGCAGTATTTTCCTGTCTCCTCTCACTTTCCTCCAGTTTAAACAATTATAGTTCTTCAACCTTCCCTCACTGGCCATTTTTTTCAGATCAGTTTCTCTGCTCTCTACTGAACTTCCTGCAATTACTTTCTGCAATTAATTTACGTGTTTTCTCCAATCTGCCACTCCCAACTGTGCTTTATCTCAAGTCTAACATCCTTTCAGCCTTGAATAGAAAGATTCCTCAACACATCTTTTTCAGATTGTACCTCTGTTTATATAATATAAGACATGATGTCTTTTTGTAGCAACATGGGTGCTGACTCATTTTCAGCTTTGATAGTCGAATCATCTCTCTCCTTATCCTTTTTGGAAGAATTTTTATGAACAAGTTATTCCCCAATATATAATTCATGTGTCTGAGTCTTCTTTCCCAAAGTGCATTTGTCCCTATTGAATTTCAGTTTATTTTTTCTGACCGTGTTGCCAATTTGTGAACATCATTTCAAATTCTGACCCTGTTCTTTGGAATAGTGGTAGTATTGCCTATGTTTAGTTAGTTTTATGTTCGCGAATTCAGTAAGCACTTTCCCCATTTCACAACACTTGTCAATAACAAAAAAGTATGAATGGTGCCATGCGCAAGACAGAATGGTGGTCTGCATTTAATGAGTTGCTGCCTAGACAGTGTTGAGTCATCCATTGACTCAGTGGCTGTTGTGCACCCTGAAAAGTGATTCCAGTGCACAGTTCTGTAGCCAACCAGCAGTGACAAGGGGATGTCTCTGCAATACAGTTCTTGAGATCTCATAGATCTCCTTCACCCCATTCCTAATTTAATGCAAATCTAATTCTTATCTCTTAGATCCTGTCTCTTTTTTGCCTTCAGTTTGGTTCCTGCTCCCAACAAAGTCTAGTACCCTCCCGCTCCATACTACAGTCCCTTTCTTGCTGTGCTGTTTCCTTGGCTTCCTCATTTTCATCTTGCTTTCTGCCCATACTTTTGTCTCAGGCTATGAAGTTGTGCAAAATGACTCTGTTTATTGATCATGCCTCTGACTCTCAAAATGCCCCTTTGGGTAGAGGAATGTTTTCACATCTTCATGTCTGGGTCACAACAAAGCTTTGTAGTAGAGCATGACTCCTGATCAGAGCATACCTCCTGACTATAACACCTTGGATCACTGTCCAAGGTCTCACCATCAGGCCTGATGGCTCACCATCCACATTGCAAAACGCATAAGGTAGAAACCTAACTGTGTGCTTGTCAGGTCACAGCAGCATGATACATACCAGTTTATTAAATGACAAGTTTCACCAGCTTGCTTTCAGACTGATGTTTTAAAATATGTTAGGTTCAGGAGAGCAACAAATAATTATCAGTATATTGTAGCACACAGAACTCTCATTTTTTGGACATATATATGGCTATATACACACAGAGACACGTAGACGTGTGTGCACATACCGAGATCTATGAAGAATCATTATTCCACTTATAAAAAATGATTGATTAGTCTGGAGACTTGTGTTTTCATGAGGACTTATACATAAATGGAAAATGTAAGCGCAATGTTCCCATGTAGTATCTGAATGCTGGCTTGTAAGAACTCTCTCTAGGGCCCGGTGGGACTACACATTAGTCTTCTGGTCCATGATATGTCCAGTGACTTGTCAGCAGTGATTTCCCACACACAGTAGGAGTGGGTTTTAGCCACACATTTTATTTGTTTGCTTTAATGATTAAAATACCTGCACATCTGCACATCAAAGACACTTTATTACTATTTTAATTTTCCAGACTGTGATGTGTGGGTGGATATTTAGAGCCAAACAAACAGTGCTCCTGCTTTTAAAGACTTTATAATACAAAGTCAACTCCAGCAAATTATTCTTTAGAATAATGTGTTTTTAAGTTGGGTTTGCTTTCGAGAACCTGATCTGCAGGAATGTCGTTTTCTCGTGTCCCTCATGACAGTTTAACTTTGTTTAACACATGATAAGATGTTAATCTCTGTCAAAATATAGGCCCAAAGCTCTTTTAGTCAGTCAGTGAAGTGACAGAAAGCATGTGACATGGTTTTACAAGCACAGCAACAAGTACAAACAAAAGTACTTTCATGTTGTCAGGAGAAAACACGGTCACTGGGGTAAGGACGAATGTAAATTATAAAGACTGACAACTTGAACAGAAGAAGTTGCTTCCCTGCATAAGCTACAGGCGGTTGCATGATGCCACAGAAATGGGTGCCTGGAAATGCCTGGATTCTCCATGACTTCCCCAAAAGACAGTTAATCTGATCCTCAAGTCAGGGCTCTGCTCTCTCTCCTCTGTCCCTTTCCTATTTCACTGATATTTTCAGAAGCAGTTAAGGAACATACATGATTTCCAGTGGGATTTCAAACTGGCATCAGGAAGCTTCACATTATAGGGACCTTTCTTACAGGTAAAATACCAGCTATTGCAGGCGGTGGGGTCCTGTCTCACTCTTGCTCAGCTGTATCTACTGCAAGATGTGCATAACAGCTTCTTACCATTACTGTGCAAGCATAGGCAGGCATCAGTCTTCTCAGCCTTCATAAGGTCTGATCCATATTCCTGCAGAATTTTGGTCCCAAGTCTTACTCTCATAAAACCAAGAAACTAATTTAAATAATTTTAAACATATTACTTTTGTGTTATTAGATGAAACAAATGACACTGGTTCCCCAAACAAATTTTAGAGAAAAAATCTGAAGTGAAAAAAAGGAAACCTTTTTTTTTGCAGGCATCAGTCTTCTCAGCCTTCATAAGGTCTGATCCATATTCCTGCAGAATTTTGGTCCCAAGTCTTACTCTCATAAAACCAAGAAACTAATTTAAATAATTTTACTTTTGTGTTATTAGATGAAATAAATGACACTGGTTCCCCAAACAGATTTTAGAGAAAAAAGCTGAAGTGGAAAAAAGGAAACCTTTTTTTTTTTCAGAATGTTCCCATACATTTTCTTCTCCCCCACATGAAAATTTGCATACAAAAAGTCAAATATCACTTTGCTTAGAGAAAGAGACATGTTTGGGAATGTTCTTTCCTTTTTGGAAATGGAAGGAAAAAATAAATAGGAGTGCATGAAAAAACACAATTAAAAGGTTGCCTTAGTTAGACAAATAAAACACATATGATGTTCTATTCACCAAACCACTGTCTGTGGTAATTTTTTTTTCAAAATGGCACTGTTAGAAAAGCTTTAACTTCTGTTAAATTCATTACAACAAAACAACTGTTACTCTTGAAACAACATTTTGCATATCTTTTACTTGAACATGGAAGCACAGTACTGTTGTTCGTTTCAGCAATAAAATGTTTTCTCAGGTGTGTTGCTCAAGCAACAGTGCAGAAAGCCATCACGTGGGGAAAAATTATAGTAGTCATGTCTCTCTTGATTTTTTTTTAAATCTCAAAATTCCCCTTGAAGGAAATACAGGCACAACTGCTAGCGGGCATCCTACAAGAATGAAATGATGTTGCCAAAAAATAAGTCACTGTCTTAAAATAAAAAGTTACATTTTGGTTACATTTTTCTCTTTTTCACTTCTTTCAGTGGAAGCCAATATTTACCACAACCTTGCTATTTGTCCAAAGTAGAAAGGTCTGTATCATGTCTGAAATGTGCTTAAAGTTTCTTATGCATCTGAAGATCTTTTTCTCTTAAGTAGCTATAAACAAATATTTCTGAAATAAAACAATGGAAATCCATTAATTGAAGGCACATTTCACTAATATTGTATTTAATATGAAATCCAGCTTATAAGTGAATGAAGGAAATACTATTTCCTCTACTCTTCAAACTTCATCTTGAAGTTATAGCCAATTAACCAATATTTGCTCTGTTAGGAGTAAGGATTGTCTGTTCAGCTGAAGCCTGTGGCTTCTTAAACTATATGCTGGTGACTTAGATCAAATGTAGAGTAGCAATCAGATCACAGCTGAAAGCAAGGAATCTAATCTCATCAATGAATACTTACCCATACCTTCTGATAACAAGGATTCAGGTTATAGCTGACTACAGGAAATCCCCAGTGATTTAGTATTTATCATAATGGCAATAAGATAGCTGACTTTGGAAAGCTCCAGATTTCAGATTTTGAACTGATTTGTCATTAGCTTTTGTTTACTAATGCCATAATTCGTTGACAAACCAGGTTAGTGCAGAACTAAGAAATGTAACTATGATACTGATTTGATTGGGTTTGGTAATTATACAAGATGGTTGAAGGAAAAAGAGTTGGATCAGGTAGTTGTGAGTTTATCCAACTTCGATTAAATGGAAAGGTTAATTCAGCTCAGACCTGAGACTAAGGCTCTGGATTTCAAAAGAGCAGACCAAGAAGAACAAGTTAATGGTGCCACCTGGACTGATAAAGCTAATGTGCTTTATTTTTGAGGAGGACTGAACAAGGACGAAATCTGGCAAGAAAAGCTAACTGGACAGCTAACCTTGCCAAGAAGTGTATCAGGAAAAAGGAGAGAATGTACAAGAAATGAAGGTATGAGTCTTACAGCTTTGAGGTCAGGATGTGAGAGCATAAACTGAGAAGTGCAACAAGAGAACTGCCAATTAGACTTTACAATACTGTTAAAACACAGTTCATGAGGTCATCCTACCATAAAAGAGATTGACCAATTCACCTTACACAGTGAAGGTGATAGGTAGTAAAGTGACTTAGCCACGACCCCCAGATTAGCTGAATATTTGACTCAGTTTTCAACAGGAAGGATAACGTTGACTGGGAGGAGAGGATAACGTTCGGGAGAGAGGAAGGAAAGTGTGACAGGTGTGATAACTGATGGGAATAAGGGCATGGAAGCAGACAGTACTGAAATCCACCACATTCATCTCCCTGGGTACTGTCAGCTCCAGGATTCTCAGTGAAGGTGCATATCAAATTTCAGTCTGGCTGCAGGTACATACAGCAGATCTAGGGAGAGAGTGTATCATATTAGATTTAAAAGTAGTAGAAATGCTTATACATAAAAAAGGCAATGAAGTGATCCAGGCAGTTGAGTTTGCTCTCACAAGTTATTTGTTCTGAGCAGCATGGAAAGATTTAGGAAACATTTTGAAAGGGAACATAACTAAAACGTGAATGTTAAAGGAAACTGTTGTAAAGATTTACAATGCAGATTTACCAGAGTTGTATGTGCCAGACTAATCTGATAACTTTCTCTGATATGAAAGCTTGTTTTCTAGGCAAGGAAATATAATAGATCATATCTGTCTGGATTTCTTCAACACATTTAATAGGGTGTTACTTGAAATATTACTAGTTAGGTGGAGGTAATGTGGATAAACACAAGAATTTTAAGGAAGGTGAGGAGCTGGCTGAAGAGAAGATAACAACGCATCGTTTTGACTGGGAGGAGATTTCAAGACCGGTTTCTTATGGCTAGCCTTTGAAACTGTTTCAACATTTCCATTGGCAAAGAAATGTTAGAACACACAGGGGGCATATCCCTGACACAAGAATTCATTGGGAGGATGTTGAAACTGCATCATCTGGAAACAAACCATGGCTAAAATGAAAGTTCACATGCACACGAACTTATAACAAGAACTTCTCATGTGGGAGCTTGACAGTTATCAGAGTACAGTAAAGGGCTCAAATGTACTATGATCTACCAGTAACATGCACCTTGCGACTTAGTCATGCATCACATAAGATGCGTGGAGCAGAATATTAATGTCATGCCCTGTGAAACACTGAGAAGGTCACATTTCATGTCCTATACTCAGTTCTGGTTAATGACTTTCAAAGCAAATGTGGCCAAATTATAATGGTTCAGCAAAGGGCTACTAGTGTCACTGGAGGCATGGACAGCCTGTTCAGGGAGCAGGCAGAAGGAACTTGGCCTACAGTCTGAGAGAATGAAGGCAGGAATTGAACAGGATTGCTCTTCATATAAACTAGGGTGGGGAAAGACTATATGGGTTGAATGAACCATGGTGTAAGAACCACTGGGAATGGTCTGGCTATGAATAAAGACAGGCTGGAAAACAGAAGAAGGTTTTTTGCCTCCAGAAGAAGGAAGTTCTGTGACAGCCTTCTATCACAAAGAGAAGGGGGCAAGAGCTGCCAAGCTGCAAGGTGACGCTTTACAGCTTACTGAAAGGCACTGAACACCACTGCTGTGTCAATGACCGATGCTGACTTCAACTTCACTTTTGCATGCTTCCTCTAACCTATTGGTTACAGCCCTGTTGCGTTCTCCTTCCCCTCAGCAGAAATAATTAATAGCTTTCCGACTCCAAAACTTCCTCAGATTTCAGTGCAGGTTTACATTGCTCTGCTGTGTCCAAGTTCAAATACTGTTTCTGTAAACTGGAGTCATCCACTAGTGAGAAAATGGATTTTCTAGAAACCTTTCCAGCCATTGTAAGCCTTTTGCTAAATCTTTTCCTGAATAATTGTTTTCATCTTCCTTTCCTAAAGGTCTTACAAAAGCCAGGTGCTGGAACATGCCTAATAACAATTAGGGAATTATCAGAGCTCTATCTGAGGAGCTGCAGGCTTGCACAAAGCTATGAAAATATCTATAAAATAATGTTGGTTTTGGGGAGATACATTTTTGAATTTTGAAATAAAATAAAATAAAAAAAGAATGAAATGCCTCAGTGAAACAAATGGAGATTTGTTTTATGAATGCTCCTTTGTACTCTTATGAGGAATGCCACATTTCAAGACAATGTGAGGAAGATGGTCCTTTTTTGAATACTTAGAAGACTCAACTTCTGAACAGAAAAGGGTGCTAAAAATAATCACAGATATTAGAGTGAGCTTGAGCTACTTCAATATATTCTTGATAGAACAGTGTTTGAATAATCTTTGAAGTAAAAATATAAGACATTTATCTATTTTAATTCTTTGTAGGGAAGATAGAAACATAATACTGCTGTTGAAATCTTAGATTTAACTAACTCACATGGTCCTGAAAATACTGAATGCCAATTTGTGTTCACTTTCTCTCTTCAAAATTTTGTTCTTCTTCCTCATTGGAATGAAAATAAGAATTTTTAATTTTTTTTCCCAACCTTTGCAGATCCAAGACTTCAGTATGGACATGTCCCATGCAAAATATGACTCTGAACTTTCAATCTATGAGGTGCTATGAATATTGTTTTCCTCAGTGCTAAAAACAACATTACGGAAGTGAGGAAAGTTTAACTTCAGTCTATGGAAAAATGTTTTGTTTTGACATGTCAACAATATCCAGAAAAAACCAACAAAACCCATTTTTCTAAATGATCCACAAATTTCCTCAAATTCTGTTGAATAAGCTTTGGAGATCTGTAAACTGGCAAATAAGCACTGCTGAGGCATGTGGGACACATGTGCTTGTTGCGCTCTGCTACTACAATATTTCCTGGAGGGCTTTTGGTCTAGGTCACCTCACAGTCTCCCAGGTAACCCAAAACTTGTGGTTTGGGAGATAGCATGGGTCCAGGGACTTTTGCTGTTTTGGGCAACCTCAACGGTCTGGGTAGTTGTGATTGCACACCATTGGAATAGTATCAGTGCCAGGGATTGCTGACCATGCTGCATTTACTATGGTGGAAGTAGCAATTTGAATTTTTTACTGCTATATCAGCTGTAAGGCCTTTACGCTTGCAATGGGATAAAGTTCCAATCCCTATTTTCTGTGAGCAGGCAGAGTATCTTTTCTGCTGAATTCTGAGAAAACAAAGAATAAAATAAATAATTTAAATCGGTACCCAAGTACACAGCTAGAAACCCAGACATCTCAGCTAGGTAAAGTTTCTGCAAATTAGAGGATGCACACTTATTTAGTGTAAATTACACTGTCCTGCTGACTGCAATGGAGGTAGTCCAACTAATATTAGCCCAGGATCTGGATCATTCAAAACATGTCATACATACATATAAGATTACCTTTATGAACTTAACAGAGATATTAAGTGTTTAATCCTAAATTCAGAAAAGTCTTTTTCATTTTGATTTGTTTTATTTGGCTGTGAATGAGACGCAGATACAAGCAGTTAACTGATGGGTGCCTGTAGGATGCATTATGCCTCTGGAAAACTGAGGTGAACAATTGCTGGTTTTTAAATGATATTCACTGAAGGTTACCCATTTCTAGTTTTACTTATTTTCTTTTTGTGTATACTTTCCTGATTCGGTGTGAGTGCACATGCAGGTATGGACTAAAATGAATGAGTTTTCTGTTTAAAGAGTTTTTGATCTCATATCAAAAATGAAATACCTGAAGTATTCTGTTTTGCTGGAAATTTTCCTCTGATAGCTCAGATGTGGCATGGGAACTCTCTCAGGGTCTAAAGGTACAAACTGGTAAACACTTAACAAACATCTTCTCTCCCATGTTTGATACATCAGTTTCAAGTTCCCCCCCCCCCCCCCCCCCAAAAAAAAAAAAGATAGGAAAAGGAAGATAGCTAAATATTTCCCAGTTTTTTGGGTCAGAATTTTACACTTGTCTTTTCAAAGCAACATTTATAAAGAAGGTTTTGAGCCATTTCCCAGTGGGAAAATCTATTTGAGCTTCCTTGGGAGCTATGACAATCTTGTCTGAACTGTGTTCCAGGGGCTCTGTGCTAAAATATCTGTCATCTGGTGTTTTGCCATTTGCTTCAATGGGTCCAGAATCAACTTTTAGCTTCCAGTTCACAGAACAGAGAAGATCTGAAGTCCTAATATGGCAAGCAAGCTGATAGAAAACTTATTTTAAAACAACAACAGTCTTTCAATTCCTTTAACATAGAGTGAAAAAGCACAAAGCCATTTCTTTTCTTTTTTGCCCATGTCTTGATATGTTTTTCAGTTTAGTACTAAGTTGGGTGTAGATTTATTGTGTGCTTTTCAGTCCAGTAAGTTCACAAGTTGGGTACTGCATTCACTTTCTGCTCCATCTCTCAGGAAATTGTCTCAGATGCTTTGAGGTTTTATGAGGCAATTACAGCTCAGGCTAATGAAAGTTTGTTGCATCAAGAGATGCAAGTGTCAGAAAAAATGCTGACAGTCATGGCACTGTCTGTGAGAAGAAAGAGGATAAATCAATATAGTTTCAAGATGACATAATTTCAGAGCTGTTTCTGAAGGAGGAACATCTTGTGTAAGACAAGAACTATTAAGGGCTGTGTCCATGGTGTGAGACTGGAGTCCAGTTCTCATTGCCTGTACAACCCAGGGGGCTGGATTAAGAATAATCTGACAAGAAACCAAGTTGTTATTTTTAACCTGGGTCAGTTTCCCAGCCTGAGTCACTGAGCAGCTGCATAGACAGTTGCAGCAATACGGGAGAAGCTAGGTGGGAGGGGGGGGGGGGGGGGGGGGGGGGGGGGAAGGGAGAAGCTGGAGGCAATAAAGCAGGTACTGCTGCTGAGTGGAATTGTTCCTCAGGCTCTGGCCCTTAGGAGGGGAAAGGAATGGCTGGTGGTGCCTGGTGGGATAGGCTGCCATCTGACATGGCCTTGGCACCTGTGTTTCAACAACTGAATGAGTAAGTTAGTAGTCTTCATTGACTACACTGAGAGCTTGAGCGCCTTTTCACAGATAGACACTCATCAAAACAACTGTATTTGTTAAGTGGAGGCTGAATCTCATACCTAATATTTAGAAACCCACACTTGTTTCTATAACCTAAATCTAAAGGTGAAACATCCTTTGACTTGCAGCCATTCAGTCTTGCTAGTATTAGTGGTCTGGATATTAGTGGTCTTTAAATATGGTACAACAGGGATAGTATAAGAGTAAAGGAGGCTTGCTGTATATATAAATTTGCTATTCCTGGCCCCAGTTTCTTCATGTATTGTGTGGGCACTGGAAAGCTGGCCATTATATATACTTTGCTGTCATGAAAAAGTAAAAGCTCAAACGCTCTAACAGGAAGCAGATGGACATTCACAGGCAGAGCCATCTCTATATAGAATATCTCAAGTTGGAAGGGACTCATAAGGATCATCGAGTCCAATATTTCATCTTTCAACTTTAGCTCTCATCTTCAGAGGTTTTGAGCTCCTCTGGTGAGATATTGAATATCTTCCAGCAGAAACCCATTTTCAAGAAAACGTGACGCTTCGCTATATTGCAATCAGCACTCAGACAGGGAAGGAAGTTTGCTCCATAAACAGATAGGAGACTGTGAAGCTTAATTTCTGGTGATGACAATGACTTCATTTAATATCTTGAATAAGGGACAACGGTGACAAGTTGCAACACATGAAATTCAGATTAGACATAAGGAAAAACTTTTCATTCCAGGAGGGAGGTAGCATCTCTATTCTTGGAGGTTTTAAAGAATTTATACAGAACCCTGACTGACCTGTCCTGGTGTTGGCTATAATCCCACTTTGAGCAGGAGATCGGATTGTGTCATGTCTAGAGATCTCTTCCAGGCAACATTTCTATGGTCCTGCGCTATGTTACTTCATTTCCAATTGTCTGATTTCTCCGGCAATATCTAAGCATCTTTTCCAGTACCTGCCATAATGAGGTCTTCATCATGTTGAAGATCTTGGTCTTACTGTAGTCCATATGAATATATATGAGATTTAAAAAATCTGTCTCTAAATTCAAGTAACATTGAACACTTCACTGGGTGTTTTTAATCTACCCACAAGCTTTTGAAATACTATTTGCACATTAAAATATGAGTCCTGCTTTATTACTGTTGTACTGTGTATTTGAAATCTGTGAAGTCTTCCTCATGTTGAAGATCCGGGGAACTACAGGCCTGTCAGCCTGACCTTGGTGCCGGGGAA
>NW_008825109.1:138486-138961 GCF_000699105.1 Pygoscelis adeliae | reverse complement strand
TGACGCCCATCTACAAGAAGGGCCGGAAGGAGGATCCAGGGAACTACAGGCCTGTCAGCCTGACCTCGGTGCCGGGGAACATTATGGAGCAGTTCATCTTGAGGGCACTCACAAGGCATGAGCGGGACAACCAGGGCATCAGGCCCAGCCAGCACGGGTTCATGAAAGGCAGGTCCTGCTTGACCAACCTGATCTCCTTCTATGACCAGGTGTCCCACCTAGTGGATGAGGGAAAGGCTGTGGATGTGGTCTACCTGGACTGCAGTAAGGCCTTTGACACTGTCTTCCACAGCATGCTCCTAGAGAAGCTGGCGGCTCACAGCTTAGACAGGTGGACTCTGTGTTGGGTAAAAAACTGGCTGGACAGACGGGCCCAGAGAGTTGTGGTGAACGGAGTGCAATCCAGTTGGCAGCCAGTCACGAGCGGTGTTCCCCAGGGCTCAGTAGAATCATAGAATCATAGAATCATTAAGGT
>NW_008825109.1:125799-133679 GCF_000699105.1 Pygoscelis adeliae | reverse complement strand
GCCAGGGGAGGTTTAGATTGGACGTGAGGAAAAATTTCTTTACTGAAAGAGTGGTTAAACATTGGACCAGGCTGCCCAGGGAAGTGGGTGAGTCACCATCCCTGGATGTATTTAAAAGATGTGTAGATGAGGCGCTTAGGGACATGGTTTAGTGGGCATGGTGGTGTTGGGTTGACGGTTGGACTCGATGATCTTGGAGGTCTCTTCCAACCTTAATGATTCTATGATTCTATGATTCTAAGATATTGGTGTTACAGTAGTCCACAGGAATAAACATGAAAATTTAAAAAAAAAAATCTGTCTTTAAATTCTAACACATTGAACACTTCACTGGGTGTTTTTCTCTACCCATGATCTTTTGAAATACTATTCACACATTAAAATATTTGCCTTACTTTATTACTGCTGTACTTTGAAATCTAGTATGCAAATAGTTCCTTTCATTAAATCAAGAAAATAGAATGTTAAATATGTACAGGAATAGTTGCCAGATGGCCAGAGCAATAGTCTGGAGCTACTAAATGGAAAACATTCTTCTTTATTAGTTCAAGGCAAACACATATCTGTTAGGCACAGCCCTAAGTCAGGTATTTAGCCATAAAACATCTCCAAGCTCCCCAAGAGACAGTGTCCTGGTTTCAGTTGGGATAGAGTTAATTTTCTTCCTAGTAGCTGGTACAATGCTGTGTTTTGGATTTAGCATGAGAATAAGGTGATAACACACTGATGTTTTAGTTGTTGCTAAGTAGTGTTTATACTAAGTCAAGGACTTTTCAGCTTCCCATACTCTGCCAGCGAGGAGGTGCACAAGAAGCTGGGAGAGAGTCAGGACACCTGACCCAAACTGGCCAAAGAGCTATTCCATACCATATGACGTCATGCTCAGTATATAAACTGGAGGAAAGCTGGCCAGGCGGCAGTGATTGCTGCTCAGGGACTGGCTGGCATTGGTCAGCGGGTGGTGAGCAGTTGTATCACTTGTTTTTCCTGTATTTTTTTCCTCTCTCTGTTCTGTTGTTTTCCTTTTCATGACAATTATTATTATTATTATTTTCTATTTTATTTTATTTTATTTCAATTATTAAACTGTTCTTATCTCAACCCACAAGTTTTCTTACTTTTGCTCTTCTGATTCTCTCCCCTATCTGACTGGAGGGGGAGGGTGAGCGAGCGGCTGTGTGGTGCTCAGTTGCCAGCTCGGGTTAAACCATGACAGACAGGCAGGAAAGAACCCATTTAATCCTTATAAGCTGAGGCCCGTCTGTGGTTAAGTTGAGAGAGAAATGTTCCTTCCCCTCTTTCCCATTTCTATAATCTAAGGTACAGCACAGTTGCAGAAGGCAGGGAAGTAATATCTTTCAGAATTTGGTCTCAAATTCTCTGGCTTCCTCTTCTAATTTATGACACTCTTACATAAGGACAAGTTAGTAAGATTTTTCATTTATCCCTTTTTGCTCCTTCTATCTTGATTATTTACTGGGCTTCATTATTTTGTCCTAAACTTTCAACTGGCTACCTTGGAGCTGTATCAGAAACCTTTGAGAAAGCAATGCCATAGAAATAATGACTTCATGTCATTATTGACTTAATGTACATTTCATTTACATTAATGTACATTTGATTTACATTAAAGACAATGTAAATCAAATGAAGCCAAGTCCTTATTAAAATGTTCAAAACAGATCATGTGCCTCGGTAAAAACTGGAATATTCAGATATCTTTTTCAACCCCCTTAAAAGCAGCTACTTTAAAATATTTTTCAAAACCACAGATCTTTTATTGTGCACCATCTATTTGTTTTAGCATGAGTCACTAAAGAAAAATAATCAAAGACTGCCCTGCCCTGCTTGTGAACTACTGAGGGCTGTTCACCCACTGTGTAATGCTTCACTGAAGAGAATGTCATGAGTAACCGAAGCAGCACAGGTTTATGCCAGTTTAATGATGTAACTGATTATTTATAAATGGTTACTTTTCAGTGAGATGGTACAGTAAAAATATTACTGCACAAATTAATTTTGTTATAATACTCCTTTGAGTAAATCAACATCACAGGTGATTCAGTTGTCTTTTGAAATCAGCACTTCATAAACCCCCAACAAACTATTTAGAAATGTAAATTAGCCTGCCTTCTCTGAAGGTTCATATAATTTCTTTTTCTCTCTTGAGAAGAGAGATATTTTTTTCCCCTCTCTTTTCTTCAGAGCTGCTTTCCAGCCATCTGGACCCTGCACTGTCACTTGACGTTATTCTGTCCCAAAGACATATTCTGCCTTTGCTAAACTTCAGGAGCTTTTATCATCTGTAAAATTAACACTAGACATATAATGATTTTACAGTAGGTATCTATTTATTAGAGGACAAAAATTAGACCATATGAATCTGCTCTGAAGGCCATGCCTACACAGCAAATGAAGATGTGGTTGCAATTTGTGCCAGCTTTAATCAAATAAGCCCAGGCAAAATGTGACAGCACAGGTTTCAGCATGGACTAGCATCCGAATGGGCTTGGACTGACTGTGCAAAAATCCCTGGCAACAGGCTATATTCATGCATGCCACAACGTCATCTTCATGCACAGTGCAGGGACATCCTTAGCCTAAAAGTAATATTGCTTGTATAAGCTAAAAGGAATACTGCTTGTGGGGAGATGATGATATTGGTATACATGTATAATTTCTGCCAGCTCATTTCCACAGAAGTTTCTCACAATCTCATAGTACTGGATGAGCCCAGTGGTTGAAGCATGTGTTAAAGAGAAAAGGAAATCACATCTACAAATCTCTTTATCATTACTCTTCACTACTTAGTGGTAGGCCACTTAAATAAACTGATGAATATGAGTTGGTACATGAATATTTGTTTATTGATTATCATTGATAAGCACTTTACCTGCTTATTGCCATTTCAGACGGTTATTTTGCTGATTCACCTTCCTCCTTTTGAGCTTCCAGCCATTTGCCCCTCTTTTGCACACCTCAGATGGAGGTTTCTGCCCCAATACTTAGAGACATAAACAGTTCATTTACAACCATGGTCTGGGAGATGGTAGGCAGGAATGGATGTAAATGTAAACCTCCTTCAAGCACTTCTACAAAGGGAATTTTCTTCAGCAGGGGAAGGAAATCTCTCTTCCTCCTTGGCAGTTCATTTCCATTCTCCTCTCCAGATGTTTATGTCCCTTGGGCTGAATAGTGAATCTACAGTTTGTGAGATGGCACTCAGAGTGAGCAGAAAAAAAACCCAAAAGTCAGTTGAGAGAAAGGAAAATCAATCTTCGGTTGGTCTTACAATGGAAAATAAATAACCTTGCTCTGAAATGTGGGGATTGAGTATTCTTTCCTGCGGTTCTTCTCCAGAGTTTAGTACATTTATACCTTTTTGTAATTACAGTACCAATTCCTGCCCATTTCTGATCTTGGATGAAATGTAGCTTTTAATTATCAGCTTGGAAATCAAAGGAGATTTGTGTCTTCCAAGGTTGACTATACTATGGCAGTAGTAGTAGAAAAAAATAATTTCTGTATTTAATATTCAATTAAACCAATGTCTCATTAATTATTTTTTGTATAAAGCTTTAAGTAAAAAGCATGAGGGACATGCATTTAGAGCACATATATTTAATTAATGTCATATACGTTAATTTCACAATACAAAATAGAAATGAAGTAATTCAATACTTTCCTCACTGGGATTAATAATTCATTAGTCTACAAATGGAAATTTCACATGAAGTTTCAACAGAGGCAGTGGTCAACACTGATACTGAAAAAGATTTTCTGTTGGCTGTGTTTAAGGATTCAAACGAGGGGAAAAGCCATTGAGGACAATTAAATTAAATGAAACAAATTAGAAAACTGGTGTCATGATGAAGGCCATTAGTAGCCGCCCACGGTGCGGGGAGGTGAACAGGGCTGGTGTAGAATTGCAACATCACTTCTGCATAAACTGAGTCCTGATGATGAATGATCGGCTCTGTGGCTACACTCAAAAGGAACGGAAAGTCAGAGGGTGGTTTCACAACCCATCTTAAATACATTCCCTGACACTGACTTCATCTTGTATGACAGGCTGTTATGGTCCCTGTGGCATAACCCTAGCCCTTGGCTACTTTGTCATTTCTCTGATGCTTTTGTCATCAGAAAGTCTTGCACATAAGAATGCACCAAGCAAAAGGTTGTCAAAGAAGGATAGTGAGGGGAAGAGTATGAGAAGCAGAAGCTTGTATGCTACTGGTATGGCTGAGATAGTGGCATAGTCCCCAGTCTTTGACAGGTGGGTGTGGACAGAGAGTCTGATGTTACAAAAACCATATATGTTCCAAGGGGTTTAGAACAATGACAAATTTAAATACATTAAAGAATCCTCTTGACACATCCAAAGAATGTGTATTTTAAAGTGTGTTATTAGCATATTTATCTGATACCTTTTGCTTTTAGGGTACAAGGTTCAAAACTATCAGAGAAAACAAATCTGTAAATAGATTTGTCTCATGTCTGCCTGTCACGTGCTAAGGAAGGGTCAGGTAGGTCTTTGCTGCCTCCTGGAATGACATGGATTCCATGGCATTCCAGGCAGACAGTCTGTTACAGGGCCTTACCCTCCTGAGGATTACAAAGTCATCTCCTAAATCCAGCCTACCGCTCTGGTTGCCAACAGAACTGCTTGTCGTCTTCTCTACAGTACCGTTATTGTGTCTTCCCTTTCTCCTTCATCCTTCCATGCAACCCCCTAAATTGTACTCTTCTCTATAGAGAACAAACCTAATTCCTTCTCAATTTTCTCATACATTGTAATTTTTTTTTTCTTGTCATTCTTGCTGTTTTCCCTTAGATTTTCCAGTTTGCCTATAAGTTTCTTAAAAACCTCCTGCCAACAGTAAGGCACAGTATTTCATCTGAGGCCTTTCCCATGCCAATTAAAACTGAATAATTATCCTATATGTCTTACTACTCCATACTTTTTAATGAATCACAGAATTACATCTGCTTTTTTTTTTTAATATCAGAATCATATTTCTTATGCATTTGTTTTTTAAACTTCAGTGACCTTCCGCACTCTAATCTGCCATTCTTCTGCCTGACCATGTGTCTAATTCCTTCAGTGTGTTTGCCAGTCTCCCAGCTTAGTGTAATCCACCAACTTTATAGATATATATTCTATTCTGTTCCTTGTATTTCAGGAAGGTATTAACCAAACCCAGCACAGGTATTTATGGGATCGTAATAGAAATGTCCTGAATACTTCAGGAAGAAATCATTGCTAATGGCTTTGAGAATCGCTTTTCAAATACGTGTGCACTTTGAGATGATTTCCTCTATCCCACGTTTCCTTGGCTTGTATATGGGAATTTCACTGCAACAGTGTCAAAAGCCTTAAAGCCAAACAATAGCATATGTGTTGGCTTTGCTTTACCATCAGCCATGAGAGAGAGGAGAATTTTTTCAGAGTGGTTGAAAAGCATAATGGCAAATATGGTAGCACAATGTAATAATTTACATGGTGCTCTTCATGTTCTGTTTTGCCCTGTCATTAGAGGTTTGGGGAGTGAGGCTGTCCACATTTCATAGGCATATGGTTTTATTTAACTATGGTAAACCAACAATTTCAACTGGAGGAAATATCTTCCTAATGGAATATGTTTATAGATACTACCCAGAATGAAGTAGTCTAATGCTATTGCCTAGCATGCAGGAGAAGCCTTTTTTCAGATAATTCTTCTTGTAAATGGAGGATTGCATATGGTACTATGTAATTTTATCTAACAAACCTTCTGCAAATGAAATCAGAAAAGGGTTTCCATGCCATGATTGCAGAGCTAAGCAAAACTTCACCATGCATATTACAGTAATAAAAAAGGAGTGATGACTGAGGGCTGTATGAGACGATGGGAAGGCAGCATTGTTTCATGGTTAGAGATGACAGCTAAGAAAAGGTGAGCCTCTGAGGTGTTTGAAGCTACAGTGACTTGTTTACCTAAAAGTAAATGAAAACAAACTCATTTCAAGCTTCTATGATAGATAGCTTTTGTTCCCAGATACTACCAATTTGGTAATGCTTTCCTCCTGTTTTCTCAGTGTCTACATTTCAACAGTATCATCCATTGGCAGTGGCCAGGATTCGCTGAAGGGTCTCACCACCAAATATGGGGACTTCTGGACAGCAATTTTTATTACCTTTTACATAAAACTATGGCCAAAGTAATAATGCTGTGAAAATTTCTATTGTTGCATTGTTAATGAGCCCAACATTTTTCATTTTAGGATATGTGTTGTCACTTGCTCATTTCTCTCCCAAAATGTTACAGCATCAGTTGTAACTTTTGTGTTCAGATATCTGCCTAACAATTTCTTAAGTTTTTTAATGTAAAGGAAAATGTTTGTGTTAATACTAAATTTGGCATTTCGTAACATGGCGCTGCGTCTCTTATCTTTTTTTTAATGTGTAACTCATAAGCATAATATCATAGTTTAAAGTGTTCAGACTTCTTCAGCTTTTCATTTGAAAGCAAGGATGCTCTTACAACAGAGATTTGAAGTCAAGGCCCATAGTCCAGAGTTTTGGTAAAACCTTGAATATGTTAGATAGGCCTGAATTAGTTTAACCTGCTACTTGAAAGTTATGCATCTAGTTCAAGCAAACCAAACTGGATATTGGTATGGTTTACAAAGAGAGGTAGACTACTTTTTGATGGCAAGGTATCCTAGTTCTCTTAAATAGTTTTTCTGGGTTTTGATGTGTTGTATTATGAGAATGACTGATGATTGAGGGAGCTAACATGAAAAGCTTAGCTCAGACAGCCAACTTTCAGGCACTTAAAATTAGTTGAGTTCTTCCCAATATTATTTAGTTCCAAACCACATTTAGTTTACTGGGGTTATTTTCATTGACATCAGTAAAAAACATTGGGGTTTTTTTCTGCTTGCTGAACTCGCATCCTTAAAAAGACAACCTTAAATTTTATAGACCAATGTTCTTGCATTTATGGTGGCTTTTATCTACTAAGGCTTTTTTGAAATACATTTTTCATGAGTGTTGTCTATAAATTACTACTAATTATGGGAAATACGTCTTTTTTTCCCTATACTGTGAAGGAAAATTTTTCTTTCTGCTATCATATATACACAGCATATTTGATATAAACTAAATTTGATATAATAAGCTAAACTTGCTTGTTATTTCTCTCTTGGAATGTGCTGTTTGATATCACTGTTTTCCAAGGCCTTCCTTATTATATGTTCTCAGGGTATATCTACCACCCTCTTCAGGAAAAAAATTGCCCACTGCTGACAGGGCCATTGCTGGATATGTTATATATTAAAGGGCTGTTTATTTTTTCCTATTCAATTAGTTATTATAGAATCATAGAATCATTAAGGTTGGAAAAGACCTCTAAGATCATCGAGTCCAACCGTCGACCCAACACCACCATGCCCACTAAACCATGTCCCTAAGCACCTCATCTACACGTCTTTTAAAGACTTCCAGGGATGGGGACTCAACCGCTTCCCTGGTAAGCCTGTTCCAATGTTTAACCACTCTTTCAGTAAAGAAATTTTTCCTCACATCCAATCTAAACCTCCCCTGGCACAACTTGAGGCCATTTCCTCTCGTCCTATTGCTAGTTACTTGGGAGAAGAGACCGACAGCCAACTCACTACAACCTCCTTTCAGGTAGTTTTAGAGAGCGATGAGGTCTCCCCTCAGCCTCCTTTTCTCCAGACTAAACAACCCCAGTTCCCTCAGCCACTCCTCATAAGACTTGTGCTCCAGACCCTTCACCAGCTTCATTGCCCTTCTCTGGACACACTCTAACACCTCAACATCCTTCTTGTAGTGAGGGGCCCAAAACTGAACACAGTATTCGAGGTGCGGCCTC
>NW_008825109.1:94960-125602 GCF_000699105.1 Pygoscelis adeliae | reverse complement strand
CTTTCTGATACAGGCCAGGATGCCATTGGCCTTCTTGGTCACCTGGGCACACTGCTGGCTCATGTTCAGCCGGCTGTTGACCAACACCTCCAGGTCCTTTTCCACCAGGCAGCTTTTCAGCCATTCTTCCCCAAGCCTGTAGCGCTGCATGGGGTTGTTGTGGCCAAAGTGCAGGACCTGGCACTTGGCCTTGTTGAATCTCATACAGTTGGCCTGGGCCCATCGATCCAGCCTGTCCAGGTCCCTTTGCAAAGCCTTCCTGCCCTCGAGCAGACCAACATTCCCGCCCAAAGGACGGTTTCATACAAAACAGGAAAGAGGAATTCCAAGGCTTTTAGTAACACCTTTGAATATAAGTTCATGTTTTCCCATAGGGCTGAAATTAAATCAAGGGATAATCAGTCTTTCTGAGAAAAAAAACAGCAAATGGAAGATGTCTACAGATGTATTTTTATTTTTGTTGTGATGGAAGGAGGTGTATCAACACAAAAATATATCATTGACTGAGAGTTAATTAATCATGGTGTTGTAAGGCTATATTGTTTATAACCCTAATAAACTGTTATTAGGGGTGGCTATCTTGTTTGTATGTTGACCTCAGTGATACTCCCAGACTAAGAAAGGGCTGCTTGTGTGATGAAGGGTTAGCAGGACCCTTGCTGACAAGCCAAACCCAATGACTTTACTGTTTTTCTTAGGCTTGGCAAATATTTCTATTGTTACAGGCCAATTTTAACTTTGCATAACCACAAATGAGGTATTTTTTCCTTTAACTTCCTGACTGTAAATGACATTGAACCTCTATATCCATTGCTAAAGGCTTCACAGGGTTAGGTTCTAGCAAAAAGTTGAAATGTCAGAATTTTTCAAGATATAAAAAAAGGAGCTAGAAAACTCCTACACCAGAAGTCTAAGTGTATCCTGTACAATAAAATCCACCAGGTAGCAAGGCAGAACATTATTTATGCTGCCCTAAAGAGATAAAGCGTGGTGGTCATTGGAAACAACATAAAAATCGAATAGAAGGTCACCGGCTAGTACATGGCCACCCCTAAAAATAACAGGACACTCCCCTTTCTGGAGATTTTCTCAGATTTGCAATGCACTGCTTAAGAAACTCAAGAAGGAAACGTTCTCAAATATGGGTTCTGAATGATCAGCCACAGGAGCTCATAAACTATAAACTCGGCAAAATAAAAGGCAAGACTGGTAATAGCCCAAAGCCAGCACAAAGGAGTCAGGAACCTCAAAATATTTAAAAATAAAGCTGAATAGGATCATACCCATGTGTGAATATCTGCTACTAGTTCCGGAAGTACACTCATACACAATGGTATATGACAAGATACAAATTTTGGAGGGAAATTTCAGCCTATAAATCATAATAATACAGGAAAACAATGGTATTTAATGACTATGACTCCAAAGATGATGCAAGTATAATGACAGAGATCTTTATCGTTAGGGAAAGTAGCATCATGCTTCACAGAAATTTGGAATGGAGCATGAAATGGAAACCAGGTCCAGAGCAAGTGCTCCAGGCATTCAATCCTCTTCTCCTGCTACATCCCTTGTCTTAAAGCAGGGAGACAGGCTCCCCACAGGGATGCCTTGAAGCGACAGCCTCTCTTACCCATTCACCATCACTTTCTGAAGGGCACCAAAGTCAGCCCCTCTGAATACACTCCAAAGAGCCAGATTGTTAGGACTTTTAGACACTTGAACTTGCAGATAAGCATGTAGTGGCATTTTCCAGACTGCCTTTCACCTAATCTCTGTCCACCAGTGGCAGGGTCTCTCGGCACTCTCCAAATCCCTGTGCATGCTTGGCTGCATCTCCGGGTGCTTAGGGCACACCTGCAGATGCAATTAGAGGCAAGATACTCTGAATTGGCAAAATGAAAGCCAGCCCTGCTCTGAAACCCATATGGCATGCAGGGCTGTGGCTGAGCAAACATACCCTGCCTCCGATCAGAGAGGTGCCTCAGCCTGGCATGTCAGCTGGGGTGCAGCAAGACACTAGCGCAGTTGAGCTTAATCCACACTGAATCTGCCTTGTATCCAAATAGCCACAACTGTGGATCCCACAGGCCATTTTTTAATCCCAGTAGACATAGTTTGAAATACCTCTGTAAATAGGATTTGGGAAGCAAACACACTGCTGTTAGATATAAGACCAATCAAAACATAACACTTGAATATGATTCAGTACCCAAGGCCATGAGCCACTCCATGCTTCTGCTTAATACAAGCTGTCTCTTTTGATAGTCCTGCTGGTTCCACCCATTTGCTGTAGTCACGGTGAAATCATTCTTCATGATTTCTTCATTTACTCTTAATAAACTTAAGAAGGATATTCTTCTGGAATGCAATTCCTCCCAGAAACGTGCACAGTGTAAGTCTTCTATAAGTTCTATCTTTCATAAGGTGGTTTGGTTTTTATTTTAAAAATTTTACTTCTATAAGGCCACTAGGAACACTTTTCTAGCAAAAATTAAGTTGAACATTTCTTAGCCTGCCTTTATTATGTATAAATTTAAATTCCAGACTCCCTGTGATTTCCCACTGGTACGTTGTCCCCAGAGCAATGCAAGCCTTCCAGTAGAAAACAAAAAAATCCACAGCTTAACCCAAGTACAGCTTGCAATCAGGTTTTGCTTTACACAGCAAATATCGTGTTTCATTGCATTTTTCTGTCCTTGATATATTCCAGTATATTTATTTGCCTTTAACAGTAACCACACATTATACTGATGCTTCATATAATTTTTTTACAAAAATAAATATCAGCAAACACACCATTAAATCTCCAGGGCTGCTGCTTTTTTTCTGCAACGTTTTTTCACTTTTTAGAATCAACTTCTCCAACACCCATTAAAAATGTTGCATAGTATTTCATTACCCTACTTTTTCTTAAGTCCTACACAGTTACCAGGTCACTGCTTTCTGTTGCTGTTGTTGTTTTTACTAGGCACTGTTTCAGATGCACTCATCTTTCTTCTCCAGGAGGCCTATGAAGTTGATCTTTCTGAATCTAAAACCAACTGTATGCAGAGATGGACCCTTTTTATATGCACTCATACAAGTAATATCTTCAAACCTCTAAATGTCCAGGTACTGCATCAACAGACCAGGCTGCTGGCAGAAGGGAACTGTCATTCTATATCATGTTCAACACAAGTAGAATTTTGGACCAGGGCTATGCTTATCTCCCATTCTGCTGTGGTGTTGCTGCAGTTAAGCAATGGCAGCACAGTCTGTTTTCTTGTTTGTGACAGCTAATTATCTAATTTTACTATTTATTAAATATTAAGTATATTCATAGACCAGATTACCCTGCGAATTGTGACATACATCTAAAGAAGTGCAATGTATTTCCTTTAATTTTCTGGAAATCATCAAATCTTCCACAGATTTGTAAAAGCAATAACCTTCTGGGGTGTTGTGAGGTGACCTGATGTCTCCTAGATAACATAGTGAAAGAAGCAATATGAGAAAATGTTGGCAGGGAAACTGAGGATGCTTGCCACTGGCATCTCTGCCTTACAAAGTGCTGAACATCATCAGTTGTAATGCTGAGGAAAATTACCTACACTGAGTACAGCAACTACTTTTGGGGACATGGGACAGGGAGGAAAAACAACATACCTCTCTGCTTTAATGTATGTGGAAGAGGTGCTGCTTAGCTTCTTGACAATCTAAGCATGTCTGTTGCGGTGGAGCCAGGTAGGCTGCTGAAGAATGGGAAAGCAGCAAGGGCACATTCCTACCATCGAATTCAACACCAGTAAAAGGGAAATCCCCGTGGCTGGGTATGAGAAAGCCACATGGGAGTAATGAAATTATCATGATATCTGAATTTTGTATATGAAAGAAACTGGTTTTCATGTACTTAATTTTTAAAGTTCGTTATGTGTGTAACTTTTACATATGCATATTCTACTACTAGCTTGGGATTTATGCAGCGGATTCCCAGACCCTTTTCAGTTCATAAATTAACACACTGGACTGGGTCCAAGCAAGGGCTTTTTCTGAGTTCAAGCCCAGTGCCTGACAGAGCACTCGTTAGCTTTCTGGCAGGCATACGTCTGGCCTTGCGCTACAGTGCTTCCAGGGGTCATCGCTGCAGGGCAGATCATACAAATACACAAACCCATGCTTACTTTTCTAAACAGAGGTCTTAAGCACCAGGGTACAGATATGCTGTGTAATGACTCATGATTCACCACCCCCACCCCGCCCTCACCCCCCCGCCTTTTAAAACTTACTGTTTTGCAGCAAAGTCTTGAGGAGCCGCTGTGTGAGATGATGAGTTTGAGGAGGAGCAAGGCTGTGTAGGTAAGCACCGCATTCAGCTGGGAAGGGAAGACCTTCTAGAATCACTCCTGTATTTTGTCCAAGCTTTGCTGAATATGTATGAAATATGTATAAAATGGTCTTGCTAGCAAGGACCTGTGTACAGGACTCCCCTCTCCCAGTGGGGCGTTCCTCCCATTGACTAACCCAGAGTATTTCCTCTTGCTTGCTCTCTTTCTAGTACCCTGTGTGCTTTACTCTGCGGTGGTAAAGCTTCAGAAGGAGAGGTGCTGAGTACTTCACTCTAGCGTAGTAATTCTCATAGTAGATAGATACTGATATAAAGCTCTTCAGACTGAGGCAAAATCCAGGTCTTTTCTTTCCTTGATCAGGGCAGGTTGCTAGGTAAGAGGCAACTGGCACTGTCATGGACTTCCTTGCCTCCTTCTACAGTTTTTGAAAGAAAAAATGTCACTATTCTACCTTAACATGTTCTAGCCAAAACACATTCATACTTATCAGACCTAACAGAACAGATCTGTCAGGCAGCTTAGGCAGATGAACATGTGGATTTCAAATGAATGATAAGGTAGGTGTCAGTTTACTCAGCTCTGAAGTGTTTCTGGGAATATGAACCCAGATACCTGGAGAACTTCAAAGAAAAAGAGTAAATTACCTACAGAACCTGCATGCTTTTAGCTTTAGGTGATCTGACCGTTGAAACAGGGTTTTCTGGATCACAGCTTAGGATTTATGAAGCTAAATTCCATTTAAGTGTCATGTCAGATGTGTAAGCCTTTTCCTGGATTTCAGCCAGCCTCCAGGCTAGGAAGCTATTTGGCCTAGTGGTTTAATGGGTACCTTACTGTGTGAAAGTTATCAGCACCCTGTAAAGCAGAATAAGTCAGCCAAGTTCTCTCAGTTCCACAGAAAAATTCCCTTAACCTCCTGAAGCCCTTTTACATTTATATTGATGTATCCAGGATCAGATTCCGCGCCCCCCCCAGTTAAGTAATTTCCTTTGACAAGCTTATTTATAACATTTCTTTGGTAAATGGCAAGAGAAGAGCTAATTACTTTATGTTAATTATGTATATTCATGTTTAAAGAAAATGTTAATAGATTATGTCTTGAGACTATAAAAAAGCTGTAACGGGGAGGAAAAAGGTAGCTTGTTAATATCTAAAGCCATTCCCAGCATGCTGTTTGCATGGCTCTGATGCATGCATATGTCAGTGATCTGCCAGATACAAACTGTTACCTCTCTGAGTATGCTTTCAGTGGTGCACTCCAAGAAATGGTAGCCCCGTGCACAGCTTTGTAAAGAAACTGTATTTAAGTTATTTGATTTCTAAGAAAGCACAGAGCTCCCTTCTATGCAATGGGCTCTCTGGAGAATGTTCTAAAAAGAATGTCAGCAGAAAAAGCTTCTGACCTCATTCTTTTATGCAATTACAATTAGAACATCTGAACCTTACTATAATGTAGGTGAAAGAGACCAAAAGTGAAGGGGGAGATTCACAATTGGTGAACTAGTCAAACGTGACTGAGAGAATTATGGGTGATAGGAAAAAAGGTAAAAGGCTTGCTGTTTCACTAACCTGCTGCTTTGCTAGACTTGTTGAAGATTAGCAGTGCCTTTGTCTGATGGAAAGACTAAATGAATGCTTTTATCATCCATAAAGTTATATAGCAGTTTGCAGTGGACTGGCAATCCTGGTAAGATCACACAGCTCAATGTGTGACACCTCGAGACATCTGAACTCTCTCCAAATGTACATGTCTTTATTTTCTGAAGTTGTCAGTGTAAGACACCCAGAGTAAACAGGAGCAACCTTCTTTCACAGTAGGAAGCCTTCTCTTCTCCAGGCTGAAGAGTCCCAGCTCTCTCAGCCTTTCCTCATAGGAGAGATGCTCCAGTCCCTTCATCATCTTCATGGCCCTTCGCTGGACTATCTCCGGTATGTCCATGTCTCTTTTATACTGGGGAGCCCAGCAGTGCACCCAGTACTTCAGATTTGTCTCACCAGTGCTGAGTAGAGAAGGCTTACCTCCCTTGACCTGCTGGTGATGCCTATTGCTAAATTAAAACTGCAGTTGCCAGGGTATTTTGGGAGGAATTCAGCCTGATGTGTCACATCATCTCAGATGTGTTTGGCCTTTTGGGTGTTTAGAAGGAACACGTTGCTGCAGGCAGAGTCAGCTGTGGGACAGTTACCTTGCCAAGACCAAGGCATCTTTTGACCTACTCAGAATTTCACATGCTGGGGGAATTGTCAATTTGTAAAGAAAAAAATATATTGTGTAGTTTAACAGCCTTCAATACTTAACAGGAACTTAGGATGGAGCTAGGAATGATAACTCTGGATATAGGGGCCTGAATTCTGCTCAAGTACCATTTTCCATAAGTGAACACTTACCTAAAAACCTGGTTGCTGATCAGGAGTTCAATGATACTGGCAAACTGTCAGCTAGCATAGAGATTTCTGAGTTACATTGCTAATGTTTTAGAAAAGGCTGGCAGACAATGCCAGCAATGCAAATGTTGTTCATCACAGTGTCATTAGTTCATTCTCTTTCTCTGGTGTTTGGAAAAGGGTAAATGCTATTTTTACCTCTCTTTAAATGGGAAAGGAATTGATTTCCTTTCTACTAAGACATAGGGAATGTGATACTATTTGTAAAAATATTATCTCATGAAAGGTCAGAATACTTATGTACCCTTGTAACTTTTAATTTTTCAATCTAGACATACATTTTGAATTGCAAATCTTGATTTATTAAGGCTTCTGGAAAATTCAGCCACGTGATTTTATTAATCATTAGTTAAACATTTTTTGCAGTTCATTTCAAATGAAAAAGGATTGTATCCTTCTTTAGTGAAATGACAATGAAATATCATTATCTTTGACAACTTTGTAAACTTTGCGAGATTTTTAAAGGACCTCTGAAACCTCTGGTGCTGAGCTGAGGCCAATGTACTTAAAATGTGTTTGAACAGCTCTGTGTCAGAAATTTGCTCATTCTGTAGATGAAATGTCTAATTAGACTATGATGGGACCACCAATGAATTCTTGGTGTGCAAGTGATTGACTAAAATACATAAAACTGTACTTGCAGTCATATTATAACCTAACCTGATTTTCTTCTCCAGTAACTACTGGATAAACAATCATTATAATATATCTTTATGACAGTCAGGTCCTCTATCAGTTTGTGTAACTGGGTGTCTTTTCACATGGTACTATGAAAATGCAGTTAAGGCTATGCTAATTGTTAACTTCTGGCTAACTGTGTAACTTTCTGTGTAACTGTAACTTTCTGTGCTGAAAAATTATTAAGGAATGAATAAATATGAAAAGGACTTCTTTTTGTTTTCTTTGTCAAGAAAAATTAAAAATAGCATGTCCAGGTTAATCAAAACATATTTGATAAGAAAATCCTTTATTATTTTCAGCTGTTATTTAATAAAATTTTGTTACTTTTCGTTCTGAAATGTCATTTTAAAACACAAACTAAAAGATCTGAAAATGTTGAAATAAACATTTCCTCCATTTTTAATCAAAATTATTTTGTGAGTTTGATATGGATTTATATACAGGATTAATAAAAATAAAACAACAGGTTTTGGTTTACTCTATTTGTTATTAATCTGAATACATTTCCCCCTTCCATTAAATGCCATTTTAGCTTCATTAATTTTGGTCCTCTGAAGTTTTAACATCAAATCAGTAATGCATAGATTAGCTGGTGTGACTACAAATACATGGATACAAGAGATCACAGGGTTCGTGAAGAATCCACAGCAGTAGGACAAATGACTTGTGAAGCTTTTTATGTCTCAACACACTCATGTACGGAATTAATGAGACAGAGCTATTGGTCTGACCACTAAAATGGATCACCTGAGATTTCTGGTTCTTTTTTTAGAGGCAACCAGCTTTGTCTCAAAGTATTTTTTGCATCCTTACTGCATTCTGTGCTTTCTTTGTAATTACTACACTTTCAGTTAAGAAAGTTTAGCTTGATGGGTCCCACATGAAATAGAAAATGTCCAAATTAATAGCAAGAAAATTCAAGTTACATATTTATTTCTTTGTTTTCCTGCTTTCATTTTCCTCAACAGCACGAGCTGGGAGTGTATTACTTAAACTTTATTCTATGTGCCAGACATTGGCTTTTAAAACATTTTCCTCCTTTTCATCCCATGAATTGTCAAGTGATTTGAGAAATACATTGGTAGCCAAAACTGGACAAATTGCTGTTGTACTCAATGCCTAGAAATCTGGTTCCTGGCTCTGGGATGAGAAGTAACGATGCTGGGCCCTACAGGGAAAGGAGGACCCCGTCCAGACCAGGAGGACTCAGACTGGTTTGCTCTGTGAGAGACCTAACACATAACCTCTGTTTTGAGCTGGACACTTCTGTGTAACTGGTGTGCTGGGCCAGCAAGCTACGCACTCCAAAAGACACTGCTAGTCCAGCCTTTGGGTTGGCACCTCCAAAGTTATATGGCCCAGTGGGAGAAAGCAGCTGACCACTGGAGGCTGGAGGGAGGACTCTGCTGAAGTACTCACCTGCCGCCTTATTCACCGCGTGTCCTCTGGCTCTGCAAGTGCCGCAGCTGAAATCTCTTCCTTGTATTTGAGAAACTCCAGGCTTTTTGAATGATTTATGGCATTATATGAAGCTATAAATCTTCTGCTACAGCTAAATGCAACAATGATACTGTTTGTATAATAATTTGCATCACCTTTGCTTGACCCCATCTGTGTCAATGCTGAATTGCTGAACGACTGAGTAACGGCTGTACGGAGAACGTGACTGAAATAACACCAGGCTCCCTGGCCACAGAAGGGGACTGTCCCAGCTTCAGCTGGTTCCCGAGCAATTATCAGAATTCGTATAAACAGAGCAACCTGAGCTTCAGTTAACCTCTAATAAAGTGACCTCCTTTGGAAATGCTAAAATAAAAAAAATGAGACTTACCTGGCAGAAATGTCCACCAGCAATGTCCAGCTGATCTCTCTGTATGGAAGAACATTTCCCTTCACAGCGTGGAATACGTTTCCCTCTTGCCCACCACCATCAGCATCTGGGCCAGAATGCCAGAAAAACATAAAGAGCTCATTCTCCTTTTTCAGTGGCAAACTCAAACTGAAATTTCTTCAGTGTTTTTGAGGTTCAAATTTTTCTTCTTTACCCGTGAATTTTGGATTGGCAAAAGAGGAAATATTTGACTACCACGAGGTGCTCTGTTTAGCTTTTTCCCAGCTGAGAATAGAAGTGAAAGTGCCAGAAAATGTGTAAGAAATATTGTACTTGGTGAAATTTGCAACCTACTTCTGTAAGCTAATAGACACTTGGATAAATATAACATTTGGATGAGCTTTTGTTTTACAATAAAATATTTCGCCTGTACTAGGGATGTGTATGATCTAATGGGTGTGTGCTAAGACTAGCCTTTGACAAAATGAACGTATTTTCAAATGATCCATAAGCTGCCCATATAATACCTAATTGCGGAAGCAAAGCAGTAAGTCTGAGACTGAGTCAGTGCAGATTATTTCAAAGGCATATCAATAAAAACTTTTCCTACGTAACACACCATCTTGCATTTTTTTTGCACACTATATATGTGTAATATAGGCAATTGTTTTAGGAACATTTTAAGAGCTTACAAGAGACTAGTGGCAATGCTATTTTTAATGTGGCCCTTTCCTTGTATCCAGAAAGTCTGTTACTTAGAAAAAAACCACATTTTTTTAACATGAGCTGTAATTGATCATGCTCTCAGTTACGGTTCTCTTTGTTATTTACTATGTGCTAAAAGATTGCTTCCTCCAGAACTTTTCCAGGTTTTAAGTCCTTTTCCAGGATTGGACTGAATTCTATCCAATCAATAGGACTGAAAATTCCTATTTTCTGTTTTGTCTCTTTTTAAAAACATTTCTCCCAGTATTCTGGTACTTCACCCTTCTCCAAAAATTCTTCAAGATAATCTCTTTTTCCTCTGAGGTTATGTCAGTTTCTTTTATCTCCTAGAATGAAATTCATCAGGTCCAACCAATCTGAAGAGATTCAATTCTCAAAGCATTTTTTTGTTCTACTCTAGAGAAAGACCTTTGCTCTTTGTGTCTGGAGTTAATTTTCATAGTAACTAGTCTGACCCACCCAGGGAGCAATATTGCAAAGGATTACAAAAAGCATCAGGTTGGCTCGCAGTTTTCCCTTTCAGTCTGACTGTAGACCAACACGTCCATCGCTCTGTTTGCTGCTTAGGAATGCAGAAATTACATCCTGGTTCTCTCATGGTGTTACTCTCATTTAGTTTTTTGCCTTGCCTTTTCTGATATTCACCCTGCACAGTTGGATCACTTTTTAATACTTGTTAGGAAATTCATCTTGTTTCCACTGTCTTTGTGTTTGCTTCTTGTGCTGAAGGGGAATGAGGAGCTTATATGCAAGTCAAGTTGCTGTCTTATTTTTAAGCATAGGCATGATTAGTACTTGTGGTGTTCCCTTCGTTTTCCTCTATGCAAGTGCCAGCTCCTTTAGCTTATTTTTCACACCTTTATATTTCATTTATCAATACTGTAACTTGTCACTATCCAAATGATGAGAGCAAAGACATTGCTCTCCAGTTATTAAACTTAGACCTGAAGCTCATATGGTCTATTGAAATAAAGTGGGGTTTGTCATTGCTTAATTTGAGAAGAAAATAGAAATCCAAGGGATAACAAAAATTACTGAGAAGCCATTTAAGAGTAAAAATGAAATTCCTAAACAGGGAAGGATTTTATTGGTATGAAATAACACAGCAACAAAGAGGGAAAATGAGATTAAATGCAAATAATGGATATAAAAGCAAAATAACATTTCTCAGTAAGCAATTGTTATGACTTAGTGAACAGTACAACTCAAAACAGGCAGAAGAACAAATTCAACAAAGCATTAAATTACACTGTTGTTATCTATTATAACATATTCATGCTGTATCTTTAAGCCAACAAACACACAAACACACACACACACACACACACACACACACACACACACACACACACAGAGTAAACCAAAAACTGCTGAAAATTGCCAGACTTGGCTGTTCAAAAATCTGAAAGATGGCAATGAAGGTATATGAAGTAATGAGAGATTTTTGAAGGACCTGGATCATGTTTCAACAGCAGCTGAAGGTACCCATCACATTGCACAGCAGAAGCGTGTGCTTCTGACAAAGATGTGTGCAGATGTGGTATATCACCTATGCCAGAAGTTATAAATGTAGTTATAAATCTATCTGTATAATGAAATATTTGAATTCATAACAGAGTAATCACACTGGTTTAGGCCTGCCTGGAGAAGTAAACTGGGTATATTTAATCATATACCTTTATGGTTAAAATACTTAAGACGTTCTCCTGTCTCTTTGAGCTCCTGTGATGAGAAGGCTGGCTGAGGAAGACTTAATGGTTGATTTAGGTAAAAGTTCTAAATAAGAAGTAATGAAGGAAAAGTTTGAAGCACTAAGCATCTTTTAGGGCACTGACATATTTCTGGGTATTTCCTGGAACTGCATAATTGAATTTCAGGCACTAAAATCCATGTAAATTCATGCTAATAATTTGGAAAAAAAAAATCACACCAGAACAAATATACACCTCAAAATGACTTGATGAATCCCAGGTTTCGAACAGAGAAATATTTAACCAGATACTTTTTAGTCCTGATGTGTTCTTTGACAATATATAAATAATTCCAGTAACTCTTCAGTGCAGTTTGATGCAGTGTTTTATAAGGTATATTACTGATTTCAAGTGTGAACTTGGAAGTGTGAAAGTGTGAACTACAAATCATTGCTTTTAAATTATTTTTGTGGCATGTAAAATCAGAAAATGAGGTTATCGATTTCCCAAAAGTCCCTAGAGATGGAAAGGGATTCATTACACAGAAAAGTTCTATCAAAGTGAAGAGTAGAATTGCAACGTGTGGTGACAATCTGTTTGTCTAAAATGCAGGGCAAAAATAAAGCTGCGCAAATACATTTTCTCATAGAAAGTTTCAATTTATTTGAGGGGAAAAATGGAATAATTCTGCACAAGCACAAAATATGTTGGCTGAGAAACTTGCATGGTGATCTCTCCTGGAAACTGAGTATAGGTATCTCATACAACTGTCATGAGCCAAAGTCAGGAACATAGACTCATACTACCCATGAAGCATTGCAACAAAACCCTTTTCCATCAGCAATTTTTGACCCCTGCTTGGTGAATCCTTTACTGTGCAATTCACTGCTATGGGGAGACTGAGTATAGTCATCTATAATTAACGATTCTGCCTGCTGTAAGCTTTACTGTCTTCTGCACTGACAAAGAAAAACAGCCCTGGAGGACCACCATTTTTTGCACATCTTAGGGATGAGATAATGGGCAGTTGTGGGAAAGTCTGGAAACGAGACACTCCAAGCTACTCAATGGCCCCATGAAGCTCCTGGGATCCCAGCTGGCTGTCATCTTTTCTAAGAGTTTTTTAAATTATTATTATTATTGTTTAGTTTTATATTGTGATTTTGTAAAGAAATATTAATTTTGTTGCTAAATATTTATAGTTTATGAAAGGAAAAAATGTAATTCAAAAGAACTGATCTTTTAATAATAAAAAAAACTTGTTTAAAGACTATGATCTGATAAAAGAGGAAAAAATAGCTTGTTTTTCATATAAACATGATAAGAACTTTCTTGGATGAGAGTAAATACAGGTCCTTTTCTATTACCAAACACTATTCAGGCATTGCAAAATGTCAGAGAGTCCAATTAAGTTTAAAGAGGTGTTTTCTCAGGACAGACAGGATGGGTGACTATAAATGAGAACTATAAAAATTAAATACACAATAGAGGCTAAAGAGCAGACTATTAATATTAAAATATAGACAGATCACTTGTTCAGCCCAGTTGTCCTGTGTCTTGGAGAAATGGCTTCAATGCCATGCAGGAAATGAAATCAGTTTGCAACAAAGGGTGCACTTCAGAAAAAAGGAGAATATCTGGCTGAAGGTGAAAGTGTAAGAAATTATCACCACGTATTTAAATGAATAAAACACTTCGTAATAGCAGAATTTAAAATGACAGAAACTTTATACTGAAACAGAAACTTTCAGACTTGCTCTATGAACATATCAAGTCTGATATCTTTATACCCAGTTTTAGTCCAAATAAGTCATAGAATCATAGAATCATTAAGGTTGGAAAAGACCTCTAAGATCATCGAGTCCAACCGTCAACCCAACACCACCATGCCCACTAAACCATGTCCCTAAGCGTCTCATCTACACGTCTTTTAAATACTTCCAGGGATGGTGACTCAACCACTTCCCTGGGTAGCCTGGTCCAATGTTTAACCACTCTTTCAGTAAAGAAATTTTTCCTCATGTCCAATCTAAACCTCCCCTGGTGCAACTTGAGGCCATTTCCTCTCGTCCTTTCGCCAGTTACTTGGGAGAAGAGATCAACACCCACCTCGCTACAACCTCCTTTCAGGTAGTTGTAGAGAGCGATGAGGTCTCCCCTGAGCCTCCTTTTCTCCAGGCTAAACAACCCCAGCTCCCTCAGTCGCTCCTCATAAGACTTGTTCTCCAGACCCCTCACCAGCCTCGTTGCCCTTCTCTGGACTCACTCCAGCACCTCGATGTCTTTCTTGTAGTGAGGGGCCCAAAACTGAATACAGTAGTCGAGGTCATTGTGATTTATTTTAAAGCTTCCTGTTATTACTGCCTAGGTTAAAAGCTTGAACAACTTGTAAAATATGCAAATCAAAATTACACAACATGTGAATTAAATTGCATCTTTTATAGCAGTTTTTCTTTACAGAAAGATTGATAGTAGTGGAAACTACTATGATGAAAACACTGCAGGTGTCTGCATTTTGTTGAAGTCTGTGTATTGGGTATTATCCAATTAATTAGTGCCGTGTCTAAAACCCTCCCCACCAGAAGAACCCTTGACTAGTGAGGTACACTCTCTCCATTGACTATCACTGCAGCTGTTTGGAGATGAATTGTCAGAGTGCTCAAGAAAAAAAATACCTTTATTTTTGCTCACAGAGAATCTGGGCACTTGTCGTGGTTTATGTTTGGAGATGAATTGTCAGAGTGCTCAAGAAAAAAAATACCTTTATTTTTGCTCACAGAGAATCTGGGCACTAGACTCCATTGGTGGGACATTGTGGCACTTGAGGTGAAGACCAAAGGATGGGAGGAGCTGAGAGAGAGGAGAGATGTTCTGGTGAATAGTCAAACATATCTACAGCATATAAACTGACCAATTGTCAAATATGGCAAAGAAAGTCCCATTAGAGAGAGCCTCATGCTTTTTCTGTCTGCAGAGGGCAGTGCTTAGGACTTTTACATGAAGAAAATTTGATACTGATATTTTTATCTTAACTAAATTTAAGCTTGTACTTCACAGTCTTTTTCTTCTTTTATTTATCCTTAAAGGCACAGACACGTCTTAGAGCTTGACTGTATTTCAAAAGTCAGTGAGAGTTAAGTGTCTAAATTTTCTGCACTCCTTCAAAACATATATCCTGAAATGCCAAATGTCAAAATCTTCCTTTTATATTGACTGCAGTCCTGTGATCGTGAGGATAGTTTAAGAATTTTGCTATGAATAGATTTTACCTCTTTGGAAAATGCTGATTCCATAAATAATATTGTGAAGATTACCAGTATGGCATGTTTCCTAAACTAGTTCATTATAATATCTGCTTTAGACTAAAGTTTCTATATACAGTCTTGTTTTTTTTCATATCTTTGTAGAAACTAATATTCCTTATGGCACAGCTGCCCACTAAAAAAAATGTAATAGAAACTTCCTGACCTCTCTCTCCAGAGCAACAGAGAGATTTATTTTTTTCTTCCCCCTTACTCTTTGCATGTGGCATACACTCTCTTACTCAATATGAAGACCACATATGTTGTGAATGGTTCAGCATTTCCTTTAAATAAGAAGGCAAGCAGTGTCTTTTATAGTTTTCTTCTTTAACAAGATAGGATGATGCATGAACCAGACATGGTCATAATTTTTGCACATGTATCACATGATACAAATTAGTTGTATCAGTGACCTCTAAGTATTTTTTGAGGCCATGAGGATTTATTATTATTACACTGAAGATAATACTCTTTACCAGAAACAACAGAAACAATGCTTTTTTTTATTATTATTATATGTGTAGGATTTGTTGGCTACCTTTCTTCATACAATTTCAAGTTATAAATACTCCCTCAAACATTTTTACATTTTTACCGCTAGTTAAAAATTGAGACTGCCTAAATATTTTGGTAATGAAGTCTAAATACTAAAGATTAATTCTGGTACTGGATACCTTAAAAGACTTTAATGAAGATGATAGCCAAATACTGTGCACTCTGTGCATCAGGCTTACGTTCATTACAATGTCTCTTCCTTTTTTGGGTGAAGAACACTCACTCAGGCCAAGCGAGACAAAGCAAATTCCCAATTTAGAAACATGAAATATCCCCTGGATAACTCAAGTGTTTTTGTTACTTACCGAAAAGGAGATTGAATTCACTATAGAGAGCTTCAGTCTTGCACAGATTTATGCACGGCAGAAAGCCTTGTTACCAAAGGTTAGTGTGCCAAAGGCTTTCTTGTGGTCCAGGCTGTCTGTATCTGCAGGCAGAGTACACACAGGGTGATCACACCAGCTGCTGCACTTCCAGTGGCTTGTGGAAATAGTCAGAAAGTGTTGGAGAATGTTTACATGAACACATTCATGCTGGTCTGCAAATCACTCAAAACTGCCATTTCAGCTAGCACCATGTATGGTGCATTTTCAGCTGAGACCAACTTGTGCTTTGAGTCTAACCTAACTACTAATAAAAAATATGATACGAGCAGCCTAACAATATTGAGATTGAGCTGGATTAGAAGGAACAGAAATCTTTCCCAAGTGAAGCTTGGGGAAGGAGGTACGACTTTAGTGATTGGGGCATACATTACATGATATAACCTGCCATGAGGGATGGGGTCAGGGCCATGGTTTCTGCCTCCTTCTCTTTTGCAGCAGTATTAAAAGTCTATCCTGGAAAAAAAACCTAGGGCAAAATATTATGCCAGAGTTTTCTGTTAGTATGTTGGAACTATCCCTGCATATAAGGATTGTACTGCATGATCTGGGATGTTTGGTCTCTTTACCACGTGTCTGGCTGACTACGTTATGGTATGCTTGAAAGTACCCCTATAATCAAGCAAACATCATGTCTTCATCTCTTCTGGTGCAGACTTGTAGGATTCGCCTATCCTAAGATCAGACTCTGGTCACCTAACTTCCTCAGCTGTGTTTCGCCCCTGAGACCCTTCCTTTCCTGCATTTGTGGGTAGAGATGGATTTTAACTGTGTGGGTGGGATGTGTGGTCTTCTCAAAGTCTTGGTCCCTTGCTTGTCCACACCGGCTTACCTGATACAGCACATCACTGTTCTTGTGCACATGTACTTGGGCTTCCTTCTATTGGAAAACCTGGGCTTGTGAGATGATGGTATATATTCAGGTTTTGTCCCAGTTTCAATAACAGTGTTATAAATGTGCCCTCAGGTCTGGAAAGAGAAAGCTCTCCCAGGTTCTCCAGTTCAGGTATATGTATGATGTTCTCCAAATCAAAGCATTGCTTAATTTTAGCAGGAGAAAGAAGGTCTAGTGTAAAAGAAAAGTGTTAAAAGTAACTGGACAAAAGTCTGTTGTGTTGAAAGCTGTAGTAGATCGTAATGTTTAACCAGGCAGGTTTCCACAGGAAGCTCTGTGTGGCCTTGTGTGATTGCCTGAACAGCCTTGTGTCGCTTTCTTATCAAGCCTGAGCACCTGTGTTTTCTCAGCCCGCAGGCTTTCTGACTATGCTGTTAGTTAGTAGTTACACACAAGTGAATGAATCTGCCTCGGGGATGCCATGCCCTATGAGGACAGTGGTTGTATGCATGTTGTTCAGAGACAGCTTCTTTTACAGTGGATTGGCTCATCCACACAGTGCATGAATCCAAGCTTTCTCTCAACCTTGCAATTTTTCGGTCTGTGCCTTTCAGTCTAGAGTGTCAAAAACAACGTAAAGTCTGTGTTGCAACCCAGCAGAACAATATGTCATGAAACTGAGGGCAGGTGCTGAATGTCGTGGGGTATGGTATGAAATCATGTAAGAGGGACTGAGGATGGAAAACCTGCTGGATGTCTGTACATAAGGCAGAGGGAGCACACTTTGTATGCCAGCTATGTAATGCTTATGGACTGAGGACCCAGAGTGAACTATCAGCAGGTGATAGCCAATTTTTGTCTTAGAGGGAGCTCCAAAGCAACTCTAGGATTAGACTAACATTTCTATGCAATGGACAATCAGGGAACTCAGAGGTCTGCTGAGATAAGTTTTTGATTGCATAAAAATACAAAACAATCCATAGTCTGCTTACCAGTGGCTCTCCAGTTGTCCTGTAATGATCCCTATATGTTTGCTCAAGGATGCCTTGTCCTGAAGTATTGTTTGCTTTCTTTTTTGTTTTTTTCAGTAACACCATTCATTCAACCTACACAACCCCAGCCATAAAAATTCCCATAACTAGGTTGCATCCAGTATTCATAAATTGTTACAGTTCCATGTCTGTCACCTGACTGAAACCTGATATGTTCACCTTAACCTCTTACAAGTATTTTTCAAAAAAGTAAAAGTGACATACTGCCAAGCTGCTAAGGATATCTGATGTGATGAAAAGGATGATTGGGTTAGGAGGAAAAAAAATCCTAAGGGTGAATTAGCTGGGCCTGTTTCATGGAGCTCTGGAACGCCGTTATCTGAAACAGAAACCCTTTCGTTGTTAGAAGCAACATCAGTAAATCAGATTCCTCAGTTACACTGCTGCTTCAGTAAGTCATTCCCTTGAAAAAAACCCTGAACACAAGTAATTTATATCAAGCTGTGTTTTAACTAACTGCATCTTGGACCATAACCCAAATGTTCCATTTCTCACACTGGTATTTGAAGGCCAGTCACTTCTGCAGCTTCATATAGGTGATAGTCATAACTACAGACCTTCCTTTTTCCTGGATACTGTAAAGACCAAGAGCCATAATCTGCCTATTTACTGTAGAGCAGATGACAGACTTAGGCATCTACCTGAGTTTCTAAGTCCAAGAGGAGAGTGATATAGATCCAAACCACCCACCCTTCAGAACCTCCCACCCACAGCTCCTTTTGTTGTAGTTAGCAAGTGTTGGGAGCAAGAGTATCTGATATATTAACCCACTGACAGCATGTGTTTAAAAGTTTTATTCAGATTCAGAATCACAGCTCCTCCTCTTTAGGTAATATAATAAATTAAGATTGGAGAGATGGTACAAAAAGAAAGCAAAAAGAATATGATGTAATCCTGCCTCCACTAAAATTAACGACAAAACTCCCACCGGTGTCTGCAGGGGTAGGATGTCTCCTCCCAGATAATATCCACCTATTGTCTCTAATCAAACAGCTGGTAAAATCTTTGTCCCAGCCATGTCCCCAACATACATGTCCCAAATTAAGCTTATGAAGTGACCTATTCTTCTGGTACTGTGTGGGTCAGTTAATGAATGCTTCCACTTCAGCCCTGATGAAGGGCTTGTGTACCTGAAAGCTTGTCTGTTACTTGCAGCTATAGCTGTTGCCCAAAGAAAAATCTCTCGCTTTCCTGAGGATTGTTGAAAGTGACAAAGAGAATAAAAAAGCAATAATGGTATCGTAGCAGGAAACCTGAATAATTAAATTACAGACGTAAAGGTTTACCACATTGAACAGTGCAGAGAAATGAACATAGGGGAATCTCTGCCATGTACTACGGAGGAGGTTAGTTAACCTGATCATGATGTTCTTCTGTGACCTGAGAGTACATCTAAGGTGCTGGGCTTGTGTATGTCATGCCATCACCCTCACGTTCAGGTGACCCTGGGTCATACAGGGATTTCCTCCCCATGCTGTGGTTTCCCTGAGGGGGACGTGGTGACCAAGGGGGAGAGCGGAGCCAGGTCAGCTTCTGAGAGTGCCTCATCACCCATGAATGAATAAAAGAGCATCCAGGAATAGAAGACATACAAAAAGTCTGGTTTGTATCTTCAACATTTTTTACTCCTTATGTGGTAATTTTCCACTGCAAAAATATTTTTAATAGCATTTACACAGAAACCACAGTTAGATCATAACCTCACAATCTGATTAGATGGCAGTGTGTTAGCAATACTAGAAGGTGAGTCATAAATGTCACCAACTAAGCCCTGTCATGATCCTTGTTGACCTGGAATTTTGGATAGGGAGAAAACAAAAGACCCAAAAGAGCTGTTCAGCACTGGGTCTAGGATCGTAGTGCTGAAGGTGTCATCATTGTCAGTGTAGTGCATTTTAACAATTAAAACAGAGTCTACCATTGAACTATCCTTGAACAGAAGGAGGACAGTCTGTGATTAATGGCTTGGTTGTGTTCTTTAGCATTTCTAAGCCACAGGCACATAGGTAGCATCTGACTCTGGTTACTTATATAAAATTTAGAGGAGGTTTTTTTCACTTAGCACTTCAGAGTGGCTGGTTGCTGTCCTAAGCTCATTTGAATCATACTGTAGAAGTGGGCTGCAAATTTTGAGATTTGCAGTTGAGTACACAGTTACAAAATGCACAAAATTAGCCACATGCTAAATTCATGGTGACTGGGTACATGATCTGTATGGATAAATGAGGCAGACACAATCTAAAGATGCCCAGTGAACAAGCTGCAGATGCATATTCTTTGCACATATGGCTTATTGTCTCTCTACGATCAGCTAATACAGACTGATTTTCTCTTGTTGTTTCAGTCAGCTGTGCTCCTACTCACAGGCAATTCTGGCTGAGAAACCAGAAGTCTAGGGGCTTTCTGAACTTTGAATCTCAGCGTGCAGATGCCAAGACCCAAATGACTTGAAATGGTTTTCTACTGCCTGATTCTTGGGGGCAGCCCTGGTATCCTGGCTGTCAGGGGATGAAGACTTTCAGACCAGTCAGACTTTCAATGATGAAACTGAAAAGAATGCTGAATTTTATAGTCATCTGCTGCCACACTTCTAATGACATAACTCTACTTGATTCATGAGGAGTGCCAACAATTACATGAAATAGTTTCTCATTGCACTGCTGTTTGAAAAATGCATTTGATTTCGGGACAAGGAGGGAAATACATAGGGGCATTTCCATCACAGATGCAACTGAGTCTTTAAGTATTTTTTAGAACTCTAGCTGACCCTGCTGGAGTAGGGCGTTTGGACCAGATGACCTCCAGAGGTCCCTCCCAACCTTAAATATTCTGTGATTCTGTGATTTAATGATATCCTGAAGTATTATGGCATCGTCAAGAAGGCAAAAGAAAAGTGGCAGACCTATGAAGCCATCCACAAACTAAATCAAAGTCAATAGTTTGTTCAACACCAAAATAGATCTCCAATCGTAGATATGTTTCAGGAAAGTATGAGCAAGTTCATTACTGTCACATTAACAGGGATGTTCATCCTTATTATAGCTAAAACAGCTGTCTTTTCTGCTGAAGGAGTGCTTGATGGAATATGTCTGCCCAGTCTAATGGCAACTAAGCCAGAAAAGGGAGCAAAATATGGGAAAGTGGCTCTGAGGAGGGTGTGAGAGAATGACTGTGGGAAGGTACCACTTGTCTGGGCAAAGCATTACAGACTGTAACAGTGGGGAACAATCCAGCCTTGGCAAGGAGATTGATAACATGATCTAATAAGACTTTTCCATCTGTAATGTCTCTGATCTGCAGCTGGAGAAATAATAAATACACATTTGATGTACAGCTGTTTTGTTCCAGACTCGCTTCTGTTTGGATTGTGGCATGACATCTCCCTGGCTCATGTTTTCAGAGTCCTTTCTGAGGACTGGAGATGGAGGAGAGTATACATTCAGGTATTGTCCCAATACAGTTAGGGCATATTTGGGACATACATGAAGATCCACTATCTTGGAAATGCTCCTGGGACTTCTGTAGACTTGTACTAGAGGTGTGTGCCTTGCAGTGGTCACATGCACTTTTGCCAAGGTCTTGGCACTGCAGAATAAGCCTTTCCAAAGACAACCTCATCCATACCCAATTTCATATGAAAATGCAAAAGAGAGAAAATACAGCAATATACATCTTATTTTAAAAAGCTCTTTGCCAGGATTCCTCTTTAAAAATTGTACTTAATGTATTTCCTGTCTCTGACCAGCTGGGATCCAGAAATGGGTTATCCTTCTGCCCTCCCTGGAAAGAACAGTCTTTCCCAATTAAATCATAGCTGCTTTTTTCTAGAGGTGGAACAATGGGGCTCAGCAGTCTCACTCACCACTCCATCTATATCTTCCACTGCCGTGTGGGCACTTTGTAATCAAAGTCTTCATAAAAGACAGAAACAAGCCCTGCTAGGTCCTCCAGACAAACAGATCTAGGTGTCTGTAGAGAGATAGATCTGTACTTGCCATTGAGACATTGCCCTGAGAAGTGCAGGGTCTGGATTTGCTATAGATCGTGGTGACAAGACTGACAGTGACAGGCAGGCACCTGAGCTCTGGGGGACTGCAGGGACACTGACAACCTTAAGAGGTTTCTTAGACCTCATTTGCAGTACAATCAACAGCCTGAAGAGGCTGGGGTAAACTTCTGCAAATCATACCTCAAGTCACTCCTGTCTATGCCCCTGACAATGTCCCCATCTCTTGCCAGCAGTTTTTGCATTGATGTATTTTTCTCAATTAATGAACATGTTGTTTTAATCACTGCAAACTCCACTTTCTCAATTAATGAACATGTTGCTGTTTAGCATCACATTCACATCACATGGTTTCAGTGTGGCCCTGACTCAGGCCACATGTTCCATTGTAGGAAAAGCAGCTGTTGAAAAAACTGTTAAATATTTTGCTGAGAAAAAAATTAAAAGATAATTGGCCTAGCAGTTAGAGGGATAAATGCCTGTGATTCAACCCAGACATGATTAAAACAACCCTAAAAAGTATCAGCAGGAGTTCTAATGAAATGAGTGATTATAAAGCAGGCATGCAGTAAGCAGCGCTCCTCATAGCTTAAACATCTGACACACCATGACCAACAGGATCTTTCATTTCATAGTGGTATATCCCAGGGATCAGTACTGGGCCCAATATTGTTTAACATCTATGTTAATGACTTGGGCAATGGGACAGTGTTCCCAAAGCAAGTTTGTGGAGACTACAAAATAAGGAGGAGTGATTGATATACCAGATGGCTGTTGTGCCATTCAGAAGACAGGCTGGAGAAATTGGTTGACAGGGATCTCATGAATTTCAACAAAGGCAAAAGCCAAGCCATGCTCATGGGGAGGAGTAATCCCAGGCACCAGTACAGGCTGTGGGCTAACTGGCTGGAAGGCAGCTCTGCAGAGGAGGACATTGGGTCCTATTGGACAAAATATTGACCATGGGTCAGAAATGTGCCCTCATGGAAAAGCAGGCCAGCAGCCTCCTGGGCTGCGTTAGGAAAAGCACTGTCAACATGTCAAGGGAGCTGATCCTCCTCTTTACTCAGCACTGGTTAGGCCACACCTGGGGTACTGTGTCCAGTTTTGGGCTCCCCAGTACAAGAGAGAAACGGAGCTACCGGAGTGAGTACAGCAAGTGGCCACTAAGCTGATGAAGGGGCTGGAGCATCTGACATATGAGGAGAGGCTGAGAGAGCTGGGACTGTTCAGCCTGGAGAAGGGAAGGCTCAGAGGGATCTGAGCAAAGTTCATAAATACCTGAAGGGAAGGTGTAACAAAGATGGAGCCAGGCTCTTCTCAGAGGTTAGCAATGACAGGACAAGAGGCAATGGGCAAAAAATGAAATACAATAAATGCCATTTAAACATAAGAAAAAACTTTTTTTATTGTGAAGGTGGTCGATAACTGGCAGAGGTTGTCCAGAGAGATTGTGGAGTCTCCATCCTTGAAGATACTCAACACCTGACTGGACACAGGCCCAAGCAACTTGCTCTAGCTGCACTTGCTTAGGCAAGGGGGATCGAACTAGATGATCTCCAGAGATGCCTCCCAGCTTCAACCATTCTGTGATTCTGTGATGTCCAGGGGAAGTGTAAAGTTTATATTTTTTTCTACAAATAACCTAAACAATGTGGTTTGTAGATAAAAGTGATCACCTCTCACACAGGTGAATCTCACACATTTGTTACCAGAGATGAGTTCATTATTGGAAATTAAAAAGAAAGACGGCAAGGCAGTTGATAAAAGGACGTCTGAAACTAGTAATTTTTTCTTTTTTGTTTTTTTCCCCCCCATACATTTGAGTATGCCAGACCTATACAAATATTACAGCGCCTAATTTACACTGGCTCAGATGAAGTTAAACATGAGGTACAATATATAAAAAGAGGGAATTCCAACTATCCTAATCCATAGCTACATCTATACTATAAATAGTATATGGGAATGAGACGAAGCACTGGACACAGTACTCTGCTGATAGAGCACTCCATAGCATGGTTTTGGCCCACTCCAGCTTGCACTTTTTGAGCCAATCCCATGCATTAATCTGTGAGTAACAGATTCCAGGAAATGTTCCAACAGACAGCATAGACAAGGCTGCATAGATTTTGCTTTCTCTCTTCCTCCAACCCTGCCCCAGCAGGCTTTGCACTCTCAGTTAACTCCTGTATACTTTACCACAGTGCATACAATACAAAACTTATGTGTCGTGTTAAAACAGCGTCCTCAAAAGCACCATGTTATTTCACACACTAAAGCAGGGAGAGGAAAAAAAAGGCATTCCTCCCCAGCCCCTGCCAAGAAAATTAAACCACAGGGGCACCAGCTGGTAAAAGAAGCTGAGGACAAAGTGCTGTGTAGTGTGGATGCAGACTGCATGTGCCACTGGATCTAAATACAGGAACAAAGTCTCTAGTTCTGTTTTTATTTAGTAGTATAGATACAGAAATTAAAATCAAAAGTCAAGAAATCTGAGCAGGCAAGAGATGCATCAGATCAGAAAGTGAAGCAAGAATGCAAAACCCAACACTTGAGGATGGGTGAACTTTATGATCCAAAGAGTAAGCACTGATGTCATTCCTCTGGGTTGTACTTTCCATCATAGAGGTTACTTCTGTTTAACAAGGAAGAAATCCGTAAAAGAATGCTTGAGCTCTGCGGTATTTAAAAGATGCCAGTTAAAGCAGCAAGAAAAGAAGGATTTTAATCTAGTATGACATTAGGAATAAATTACAATGGCTGTAAAGGACACTGGAAAGTCTCCTGAATAAAAAGTACTGCTACCTTTCAATCAATAATGTGCTGGGCTCCTAATGATTTAGTGTCATCCTGATCTTTCATTAATTACTTGTACCATGAGGAATTATTCTCCTCCCCATGTAGAATCTGTAGCTAATATTTCCTCTTCTGTGCTAGCAGTTAAACACAGAACTCATATATCACTGAATTTTTAATCAGTGCTGGTTAAAAAAAGTGTAACATACTGATGCAAAAATTTTTATATATGTCAAAAATAGATTATTGCTATACCGAAAAAACAACCCTTGGCAAATGTTGGCAAGCTTTTATACTTTCACACTTGCATTTTCTTGAAATGCTATAAAAACATACATTTGGAGAAAAGTGACACAAAGGAGACGGTGAGCTTTTGAAATCTTCACGTTTGTGGTTTATGCAGAAGAGAAGAGGAAGCACAACTTCCTTTAATAATTGAACATGAAGCCCTGTGCCATCATGAATTTCAAGAAGACTTTCTACACCACACACCGTCCAATTACAAAGAGGAGGCCCTACACATCTCATGCTATCACCAGGAATTTCTGGAGCTCAGTACTGAAAGGAATCAGGTCTTCTTTTATTTGAGCTGTGCCTAGACTTTGGTATCCCTACTCAGACCTTCCGTCTGGGATTGGCATTTAGCAATTCTGAGCTTCAGAGAGTAAAAGAATGAACCACAATATGCATTTATCTCTCAGGACTGCTGCCGTCACCAATTATCTTATTAAAGTACTTTGTCAACAAAAAGTGGAATTCATTAATTCAGTGTTGCTATTCTGGATCTTTTGACAGATGAATGACATGAAAAAAGATACTAGGCTTACATTGAAGTTGGTCACTTGCATAGCATGTTTTCATTTGTCAAAATGGAAATGGTAAAAAAAATCCTTCCTGACATTATTTGAGATTTCACACCATTGTCTTTATAAAAGAATCAAACTATCCATTTGATTTTACTTGGTAGCTTTTTATAGTTATTTCTGCAAAAGAAAGAATCTTGCATGTAAGAAACTTGATTTGCAGACTTAAAACTCATTGAACATTATTCATCCAACAGATGCTACAATGTAGGGGTAGTCCATGTCTGAGCTTGCCGCCTTAGTACCTCTTTGTATGCAATGGATGTTCAGATAGTCTAGGTTACAATCCCTATACCCTGGAGCAGATGTTTACTTTCGCTCACATGAACCTGAATTGCTAAATTCTATTGACTGTGCTGGGGCTGCCATTGACACTGGAGGGAAATGCTGGCAACTACCTCAGATGTAGAGATATACCTTGTAGACACCCCATGTTAGGTGAGAAGAATCTAGTTTCCATTCCTAGTCGGCACAGGTGATGGATTTTATTTTTAAAAATATTTTACTACTCATTTCCGAAGAAGCAGAGATGCACCTTGGCCTTCCTGAAGCAGCAACTCTGCTCAGCTCCTACACTTGGCTAAGGAGAGCAATGAAGACCTACGGCTGGGGGAAGGAAGTACAAACAACGTCTTATCCAGTCTCTACCTTTTTTTAAGGCAGAAAGTCTATTTCAGGTTCCATTTGAGTAAAACACTGAAAACAGGGAATTAAGGAGAGGAATAGAGGCAAAAGAAGGCCAGCTGGCCCAGAATTGGTCACAAGACTGGTATTATACACACCGTTTATACTAGCCAGTAAGAAAGATGAAGGCCTGTTTCCTGTGGGGGAAAGTGGCAATTTATGGCTCTCTGTGGGGCTCAATACTCCACACTGCTTAAATCAAGATGGCCTTGTCTATGCTTCCTATTGGGAACAGTCCTTTCTCTTCCCTGTTCCCTGAACTATGTCCAGGCACTTCCTGGTTGTCATAGGCAGAACCCAGTCCAAGGAGCGCACTATCAGTTAAATAGCATGGATCTCCAAATGTCAGCGGTCCAGCTTGTTTCCGCTCTCTGTTTAGTTTGCTAGCATAGACACAACTGTAAGTATTAGCCTGGCACTCTCCCCTTCCCATGCAGTAGTATTGCATTCATTGGGCTTTCTGACACTACCATAGTATCATCTCCCTTCCTCAGTTTATATATGTGAACATATTTCTCAATTTGAGTGGTATGTGCAGGTACCTAATGTTTATCTGGCATCCATTGGCAAAGAACTTGAGGAAACATAGGCCTGTCTGATGACAATATGTCCAGCTAAAGGATATAATCTGCTGCCAAGCACACCAGGACAGGCAGTCTGCACATTGTCCATGGAGCACCCAGATGGACCAGAGGCAGAAGATCAGGAGGCATGTCACCTCTACCAGTGGTCCTATTAGTATAGCTGCTCTCATAAAACCACAAAAAGTATCACCATCAGAGTAACAAGATGTCGATTTTTTAATGGCATTCTGATGTCAAATGTTAGTTAGTGATGAGGAAACCAGAGAAGTGTGATCTGGAAAATGGTGAAATGAAGTGGAACTCAGAAGAGAAGATTTCATTTTTTCTGTGACTAAGTGTCTCCATCTGTAAAACTGAGACAATGATGTTGATTTTTTTTGTAAGATGGTTGGGGATCTGTTGACTAAAAAAAGTAACTAATTTTCTTGTATTTTCCAAGCATGAGAACAGCTATTTTAATTTCTATTTAATACTCCTCTTACTAAAAATTAATCTCAAGACACATGTACTAAAATGGAAAGAATGCCTTTGATTTTTTTATTGTTTATATCCAGGTTTATTAGATCATTAGACAAATGGATTTTTGAGTGTTTTAACCAATTTTATTGCTAGTAGTAAACACTGTTTAGCAATTAGTAGCAATGTTAAAGGAATAACTTTTTGTCAGTTTGACCAATATTTGTTGTTAACCACTCTGAGAGAGTCTGCAAGAAGAATGCAGCTGTAACTATACAGTTTTGTTACAAGAAGTTTTCTATTTTGTCCCTTCTTATAATTAATGTATAACCTGAAAACATTGTCTAGCGTTTTCCTAAAAAACTGCTGCATTGTTTTGCTGTATAGTTAATTTCAAAGGCCTCCACTTTACACAAATGACATTTAATTGAAACACAAAGTCTATGAGATAATGCAAACCATATTTCTTTATAAAAGGTCAGTTTAATCTTTCTAAAAGTAATGTTTTTGAAAATTGTTCCTGGTTAAAAAAAAAAAAAGGAAAGCCAACACTGAATATACATAGCTAAAGCAGGCATTTAGAATGCACTAATGAATAGAGCTACTCAATTTTTCATGTAGAAGAATATCACAGATGGCATTTTTCCTATTCACTTTTTAAAAAAATCAACATTGTTGACATTTTTCAATTTTGTAACAATTTTTGATATATTTCTTGGGGGTTGAATTAAAGTAATGGAGAGCTTTGTTCTGTTTGGCTTTTTACAAATATCACATGTGCCTTCACTGCTAAAGCTCCTACAGTTGTGTCAAGAAGCTGCTGTGTGAGTGGCACCAAGGTGCCACAACAGGTAATTCTAAGGATCTTCGAAGAAGCAACAAAAGGGTAAGAAAGCAAGATAAAACCCAAAGCCTGGTGTCTATATATAGAGAAAAATTTACTCTCCTCAGACAGTACCACGATAACAGAACATTATTTAAGCTTAAAAATGTGACCCCTGAAAGGAAAAGTAGTATAAGCAATTTAAGGCTGACACCCATGTGATGCAGATATCAGGCTGTACAATACAGTGCTCTTGTTCAAACTAGAGAGGGAGAAATAGGTCTGGGTGAAACTTATTGCTGAATCATGTAAAGAAAGAATCAGGCATTATTAAGAATAATTTTTTAATCCTTCTGTTAGGCTTTGTTTCATCAGTCTTATGGTCATGGGTGAGGGTACACTGATGGGAATGTACAGACTAGAAAAGTTTGTACATGGATGTTAGTCATCTATGAAATTTTGGACCTCTTAGGAAATTTCAGATCAATTTGGCAAAGGGGTATTGAACACAGAAGACAGAAATCTATATGAAACAGCATATGATTTGTGGTCCTGCTTTTAAGGGTAGCTTATTTTATGTCTTTGATCGATTTACTTTTCATCTTTAAAGGAAAGAATAAACAAAGTTTTGTTTTGGAAAAGTCGATTTTAGTTATTTTGTCTTGTTCTTTATCACAGGCAAATTTGGGAAGCGGGCTTTATATGTACTAAATTAAGCAGAGTTAACATGACTGCAAAGCTCAGAGGACTAGTTTAAGAATGTTTTGACCACATGGATCCATACCAAATAAGTGTTCAGGCATCCTTGCTGGTCACTTCACATGGGAGATGAGAGAAAGAGAAAGAGAGAACAGAAGTGACCATTTTGTATTAAAAAAAAGCATATTCAGTGATCTAGAATAAGGCCTATTTTCTGCCATTGCTAGATTAGGTATTTGCTCACCTCTCAAGTCTCCTCCAACAATAATTATGGTCCTAAGATGCTTCTTAAGTTTTTGGTCTTCTCCTCTGACATATTTGTTGTATAAACACTGGTCTGCGCCTCAGCTTTAACTTTATCTGAAAAACTTCCTTTGTTGAAACCTTCACTGATTAATCTCAACCCTGGCAATATTTTTTTTACTCCTTAGGGCTTCCTTTCCGCTTATCAGTTTTGTGGTTTAATTATTTCAGTAACATTGAAAAAGAGTTTATTGCTGTGACAATTTCGAGGTCCTTCTCCATCAACCCAGGGGCTGTTATTATGATGATATCCATTTTGTGGACTGTCACAATTTGAAGCCGCTCTGTTCTAGTGGCCTATGGATGAACTCCATATTATCATAACGTTTGGGTATGGACTTACTTGTAATTTCCTGGATATTTATGATTGGCTTTCTCTCATGGGTAGCAATGCAGATATACCTCAATGCCCTCTGTTCCTTCTCTGCCACTATTGCTTATATGGCATAGGTTAAATGAATGGAGATGAGAGCGCTGTTTTTATGAGTCTGACAAATACAGACAATGAAGGCCTTGATAATGAAGAACAAATATGAAGAATTAAGTATATGGTGATATTTAAATGTGAAGTATTGTTAATTCCAAGGCAGTTTTGTCATGCACCTGTAATGCTTCTGCCTTGTAGCTTCATTTTTTTTCATCTTATCCAATACATGAAAAATATTCACCATAGTCTCCTCTGTTCAATACTGTCGTGGTTTAACCTCAGCTGGCAACTAAGCACCACACAGCCGCTTGCTCACTCCCCCCCTGCCCCGGGTGGGCTTTTCGGAAGAGTAAAAGTGAGAAAACTCATGGGTTGAGATAAAAACAGTTTAATAGGTAAAGCAAAAGCTGCGCACGCAAGCAAAGCAAAACCACGAATTCATTCACTCCTTCCCATGGGCAGGCAGGTGTTCAGCCATCTCCAGGAAAGCAGGGCTCCATCACGCGTAACAGTTACTTGGGAAGACAAACGCCATCACTCCGAACGTCCCACCCTTCCTTCTTCTTCCCCCAGCTTTATATACTGAGCATGACGTCACATGTTATGGAATATCCCTTTGGTCAGTTTGGGTCAGCTGTCCTGGCTGTGCCCCCTCCCAGCTTCTTGTGTCCCTCCAGCCTTCTCAGTCAGTAGAGCATGGGAAGCTGAAAAGTCCTTGACTAGTATAAACACTACCTAGCAACAACTAAAGCATCGGTGTGTTATCAACATTGTTCTCACCCCAAATCCAAAACACAGCACTGTACCAGCTACTAGGAAGGAAATTAACTCTATCCCTGCCGAAACCAGGACAGATACTTGTCAAATTATGAATATTTATGAATATTTACCCTCCTAGATCACAAAGAAAAGCATGTAGATACAAGTCCTAGTTTCCAGAAAATCACAAGGTAACAATCAAATGTGTAATTCTAAGATTTCATTATTTTTAAAGCAAACATGAATATTTAGTGATCTTATAGATGCACTTATGTGCACCCACTGCTGGCAAAACTGACAGATTTGGGAGTGCTGCCAGTTACAAATTCTATGGCATCAGTTTTTCATACAGGATACCAAATGAAGCAGATAAAGCACTTTTAGAATTCGATCACCAACTCAGCTGGGCA
>NW_008825109.1:79349-94938 GCF_000699105.1 Pygoscelis adeliae | reverse complement strand
TTTATAAATCCTTAAGAGATTATAAGGAAATACCAAAGAAAAGAGTGAGTTCTCTATTATTAGTAAGCATTCTGACTTGGTAGCATGCTAATCCCTTGTTTAATCACATTACATTAGTTTAAATTACTATAAGGTGAGGGGAAATAGATAACAGAGTGGGAGGAGTCGTAGTCACAAAAGTTCTCCAAATCTGCTCTTTGGTAAAAGACTGTCCGTGCTGAGAAAGAAATTACTAACTATATGAAAAGAACATGTTGATTTTCTTTCTACGTTGGGTTGTGGAAGGATTCTTATTCAGATAAATAGAAAAAGCCACTCTAAAAGAGATGTCAGTGTACAGTGCAGCTGGGCAGACACTTTCTGTGGTCAAGGAAGGACTCAGAGGAACGGCGTGTATCAGGGAAACAAGTGTTCATGCAGGAGTGCCTTCTATATATTGTTGTATTTCACCTGGATTATATTAATGAAGAGTGAAGTACAGAAAGGTATTTTAGTGACTACCAGAGGCTTTAAAATGTTATCAAAGCAGAAAATATACCAAAATTAGTATGTCAGAAATTTATTCCCACTTGAAAAGTTAAAAATGTCCTACCACAGGATAGGTTTTAATCCATTTTCTTGCCTCCTTCTGCTTCCTCCCCGGTTCCTGTACATACTTTATCTGTCAGTTCCATTCCATTTTCTTCCCCATCTCCTACTCTTTCTTGGGTGAGGAGAGCACAGACACATTCCTCCCCTAACATAATTACCGCCCCTTAAAATCTTACTTGACTGACAGCTCACAGTGGCATGGCAGTGAAGAAAGCGGATTAAAGTTAATGATTTAATGACAGTCAAAGGACCCAAGGAAAGGTGACAGCTTCAGTTCGCCCTCTAAGCAGTTCTAAGAGCTCTCATTCTCACCTAAAAGCTGTCTAGCTCTTACCAGGCTTAAAAGATGTCCTTCCACCAAAGCACTATAATAGTAGATACTGAGGTCACCTTATTGAGACAGTCTGACAGCCCAGTAAAGCTACACAACATAGCGATCCAATGCTCAGACAGCTTTACTACTGCTTTCAGGCAGTAGTGCTTGTGGTATGTGATTATGGAATTAGGGCAGGTTTTTAATTGTGTTTAAGGAGAGTGATGCAGTTTAAGTACATTAGCATGTGCTAAGTGAGAAGGGGAAGCATCAGTTTGCTTCTGTGGAGGCATGTTTTTTAACTAAAAACTACACTAAAAGCCTAAGAATATTTAGAATATGCTTTACTATTCAAAAAATATTTACAAAAGAAAGCAAGCACAGTTCAGCCAAATTCTTTATTGAGTATTTGTTTCAAAACAGAAGTATAAAAGCACATTAGATAACTCCTCTGAAACTCTGGTCTGCAGAATTAAGGCACTTTGAACACGTTTTTTCTACTCCATGAGTAATTGTTTTCCAACTTTTGTTAATAAAGGCAAACAACTTTTATGAGTACAAAACTAGAGTTATAAAATTGACATAATTTACAGACAACTCCACATTAGTGCCAGACATTAGCAAAGCATGTTTTGATATAAAAGCTTTCAGACCTAGCCTCATTTTTGTAAAACCTTTTTCCATGCTGAGTTAACTGTTTGCATGCATTTTATTTATCCCTTTTATAACCCACTTTAATAATCAAAAAACACATTTAGGGAAAAGTGGGAAAACACTTAAGAATCTCAGTATATGTATTGGTACAGGATTCCTTTAATGGGAATGATTTTTCTTATAAATAAAGAAGTCAACATGATCTCAAATACATTTCAAGAAGCTCATAAGGTTTCCTTGTTTCTGTTTAAGAGCTTCCATTAGCCACATTACTAGAAGGCATTTGGATATGCAATGTAGAACAGAAAAAAAAGGATACATTTAATATAAGGCATATTTATTTGTTTAGAAAAGGTAACATTACTGGTGTCATTATGACATTAAACGTGATGAATTTTGACTTATAAAAAGCATACAACACTACTGAACCAAAAGTGCTATGTTTTAACATCTCATACTTCCTTAGATTACTCTAAAAGTCACCTGAAGTGATTTTTTTTTTTAGAAATGATCTGATTTCATTTATATTTCTTATTTAATGGAAATAATAATAATAAAAAAATACACTCTGCATTGTTCCCTGCTCTTTTTGAATCCAATCCTGCAAACACTTACTAGCCAGCATAAGAAGGAATCCTGGTTCTACAGAAGCTGATGGCCTTCAGCAGTTCCAGGATCCCACCCTGCTTACTATCAAGAGCAGTTAAAGCACCCCCAATGGACTACTCCTCCTAGTGAGCACTGTGCTAGCAGTGAGTATCTGCAGCTTCACATCTTTTTGTGGATTCATGGTTCAGTTTACATTATGTTATCAAAACAACGTCGTTTTCTAATGTTCTCATTTTTTTAAAAAGTTTCTCTTCCTCTCAAAGACCATGCTGTTAATTTGTAATTCTGTGGATTCTATCTTGGTAAGCTTTTAGGAATAAGCTAGTCTTGTCCTCCTTCTTGCTGTTCCCCCTGGGAAAAATGGAAAAAGAACCAAAATTATTACCTATCATTATATATAATATAGTTACACTATATACTGTATTTACTTGTGAAACAGACATGTGAAGAGGAAAGATGAAGCCTGATGCTGAATCTTTCACTCTTGTGCTGGCAGCTAGGAAATTACAGTGATCTCTCAGCTTCTTAATAGATCAAAATAATGTAGAATCAGTGAGTTACAAATCCTATGGTGGGGAATCCCACAGTGCCATTTTCACAGTGTTAGACTTCAGACTCAGATCTCACCTTGATGGCTTTATTCTAATCTGAAACACTGACCAAAGCACATAATCTAAGTCATTTTCAGATAGAAATATATATAAGAAAAAAATCTAGAAAGCCAGTAATTAACAATACCAAGCTTTGATAAAATTTCTTTTTTCAAAGGCATAAATGCAACTCCTTCCTTTCGAACTCTGTTTTCTTAAGGGTATTTTTTTCCCTCCTGATTTTTAAAGTAAATGAGAATAATATTTGATGCATGTTAAAATGTTTAAATATATGTTTTGCTTTTACCTTGTGTCCTCTTGGTTGGTTGTACTTTCCGTACAGGTGCTTCTAGAAAACAGAAATGTTGCAGTCAGAAGTTATTTGTTAAAGCCTTTGAATTAAAACTCATTAGAAATGTTGGAAACCCATTGCTGACTTGCAAAGTTTGTTCTTTAAGGTTTTCAGTAAATTAAGAATTTTGTCCCATTAGCATGTTGACTTCATCACCTGAAACATGAATGCTTATAATACAATTCACATATTTCTGTCATGTGCAGTCATCCATCAAATCTTACCAACATTTCAAAAGTATTTTTAAGTATTTTTACATTTTAACAGTATGAATTAATCCGTTATTCACACTGATCTCCTACAGATGGTTACATGATGTAGGTAGGTGCCAGGATGTTTTGCCCATGCTCTTCATTCAGCAAACACCATCTGATACTGTCAGCGACGTACAAGCTCAGGTTAATGTACAGCCCAGGACTCAGTCTCAGCTTTTGGCAGAGGATGACCAGGTCTTCTGTATAGACATTACTTCAGGAATTATTTATAAGTGATATGCTTGAAACTCAACCATCACAAGATGTTCCAGCTGTGTTTGGGGCTTGATGTGTAACTGCATTGTGAGTCCACAGTATGATTCCACATTTGGAGTTCAGTTAATTTTCTCAAAGACTTCTGCTTTAAAGGGTAGAGTACAGCAAGGGCTACTGAATAGGTACCACCCTCATTAGCAGATACATCTGTTTTCCAAAATACTGACTGAGTGAAACTATGGACACTTCTTCCTCTTTCTCATCAAACCTTGAGACATTTTTTAAACCTCATTGGGAGGAAAAATATTTCACAAGCATAAGAGAGAATTCTTCTGTTACTGTCACAGAAATGTCACTGGGGTATTTTTCCTTCTTTATAACCATGAAGTACTTGCATCTTTGCTTAACCAGCTGCAGTCAGTTGTCTTTTCATCCTGAGGTACAGGGTGTATAAATGCATGGCCCTGACATACAGGCTTCACCTCATTACAGCTGAGGTTAAACACTGGGTATCTGCATCAATCTGATAGAAAATTTCAAGCTCTGCACTGCCCTGACAAGGACAGAACATGGTCCATCCAAAGTATGCTTTCCATACTTATATGCTGTCCATGCAATTATGCTTTCACGTAAACCTCATGGTTGAATATCACACCTGTCTGTCTTTTTCAGGCAATGGTTGACTTCCCTGCACGCCTTGTATTACTCAATGTTGAAGTTATACAAATATTATGGTATACCTTCAGTATTTAGCATAGACTTCAAAATTTAAAAAGTAGAAACATATTTATTTAACTTCATTCTCCACAAGCCATAAAATTTTTTCCTATGAATTTAGTCCAAAGGCTGACAGAATAACTTATTCTGCATTGTTAGAATTAGAATTGGAAAAGGACATACATACAAATACAAAAGAAACCCTAAACAAGCTACTTCTTAACTTTGAATGAAGATCATTAAAAAATGATTGTTAAACTTGAAGAACAAATTCCTGGTATAAAGCCAGGCTGAATTGTATTTGGCTCCTTTAAGAGATTAATTTTGGACTTCGACACCATTCAGCTTTTTCAAACCCAAGATCTTCTCTCATTTGACAACAAGATAAGGGTAGAGAAATTCCAAGACCCTGTGAGATATTTACTCAACCCCAGAGGTTATATTCCCTCCACCCTACCCCCACGTCACCAAGTTGAGAACCCCTCACATCAACAGATCACATTAACACTGACAAGAAATAACTCAAGTTAAAAACAACTCACGTGGTCTTCTTCTGGATGTGCTGCTTAGAGAAAAGGCAATTCTTATGGTGCGTGTTCCTTCAAATGTTTTACCTAAGCTTTGTGGTCAGACATTTCCTCTTGTCTACTATGTTTGCCAAATCTTTTACTTACTTTTAACCACAAGATAAGCCTCAACATTTTTCTCTGCAATGTCAGTGAAAGAATCCTTTTCCAAAACAATTATAAAACTCTTCTTGCTAAAATACTGGCTTCAGACCTAAGTAATTTTTGTGAATGGATACTATAAAACTCCACCTGGAATGATCACTTCAGACAAAGCAGGTCTTAGTGATACTGGGTTTTTAGACAAACTAACCTTCCAGATGGACTTTCTTGATTTCTCTTTCGATAATCTGTGGCTCTCCCTCAATTACTTTAGTAACCTTGGTGTACTCAGTTCCAGCTACGATAAGCATCAAAAACAAATGAGTTAAATCTGGCATAGCATTTTTCCATATGCAAGGAGCCTTCAGTGGGAACAATGTCATTTTGGGGGTGTAGGTGTATGCAGGCCCCCATATTATTCATGCCGTAAGGTCCTGCTGATTTCCTTGGCCCTGCCACAGGTGATTCCTTCTCTTGGGCTGAGAGTCATTCATTGTAATCTTGGCTTGAAGTTTTGTTTCAGCAAAGACTGCCAGTTGTAACAAGCAGTGCTGGATATTGTATGAGTAGAATTGCAGCCCGTATGAAATAATTCTTTCACTTTAGACAGTGGTAATACATTCATTTGTGACTGGACTCAGATTTAAATGCTTAGGAAATTTTCAGTAAAACAGAAGTAATTTGACGTAGACAAGAGGGCTGTAAAGCATGATCACCATTATCACCAACAGCCATAAAGCAGCATGTGTATCTGCTTTTATTGGCTAAACATATGGTAAGGTATTACCATGGCAGCCAAGGGTAGCTGATTGGATAAATCATGGAAAAGATAGAGAAAAATCAAATTAAAACAAGAGACAAATCTGCCTATTTGGTCCATTCTGTAAAGCAGGATGCTTATGCAAACTAACATATAATAGCAAGGAAAAATAGCAAGAATTCAAGAGACAATATTGTCTTTTCCAAATTTACTACAGAGAAACTATTTATTTTCTATACACCTATAGGATCACTGTGAGATGTATCTCTACAAATTATGTCTATTTAATTGTATACCTCTGTAACTGAAGATGATTACAATTACAATTCTAATTGTTAGATTCTGGCATCCGACCTGTCACCAGAATTTTGAACAGTTCTACAGATAAAGTTTGATCCTGTTCTTTATTGACTGGTTGACACCAACAGAACATAATCCAGTATATGGAGGGATTTTCTTGCTATAATTTCTTTCATTTTCAACTTTCCTTTAAAATATTCAACACTTAAATAGGCATCTCCAGAGAGCAACTCTTTTCACATAGCTGGGACACTTAAGATAGGATAAGATGAAAAACCCTCTGGAAGTTCCTATTTCTCTCCAATGATTATAGGCAAATTCTGGCTTAGACCTGTAAAACTAAAGATTTAGATGTTTAAAACAGAAGAAAGAAATACAGTCAACGGTATTCACAGCCATATCTTGGCTTTGTCTAAGTCTAGCTGTATTATCAATTAGCATGGTTTTGTTTGGTGGAAAGCTGTTCAGCCATCACTAAATTTTTTACTTAACTGAAGTTTAAGTCACATCCACAGAATAGTGCTTTCAGAGGACTACAAGATTTACTTCAGTAAACACACAGCTGGCTGTGAGCTACTTCACTGGCATTCAAGTTTGTAACTTACTAAAAAGTGAACATAAAATGAAGTGGATTCAGCTAATTTATGCCAAGAGAAATATTCATACATATTTTTGTATGATGTTTCTGACACAGGTTTACACTAACATTTACTAAAAACACAGCACTTGAATTCTCGTTTTTTATTCCCCATTGCTATTATAGATAGTGATAGTTTTTCTAATCTACATTAAGCAGAGAACATTCCAAATTCATAGAGAAAGATTAATTTCATAAGCACAAGTTCTTTTACCAGTTTTCTGCAGCTACTGGTTATATATTGCCAAAACTGTTAGAATTAAGAGAGCAAGAAGGAAAGAAAACCATTCCTTGGAATGCTATATTTGAAGAGAATTAAAGTTAATGCCTTGATATCCATCACCTGTAAGCATTGAAAGAAGGATGCTAAACATGCCTTTAATTATTAACTCGAGGGCAATGAATATTCATTTCTGAAGAACTGATGAGTAAGATTAATTTGGCCTGTTGCAATACTTTCCACTTCATAAGTGTTTTTCAGAGATTTAAATTTGCTGAAAAAAAGACTTCACAGCTAGTGGAATAAATCTTCATTGCTCCCCTGAGTTTTAATTAGATAACTTTTTAAAGACTGAAAAAAACCAAATAATTTTTTTTTCTATGACCAATATCATAAAAAAAATTGATTAATCAAACTTTGGTACTTATTTCCATTTCACAGATATCTGGCACTTCATATATGGCATTCTACTTTTTCTCCCATTAAAATTACACTTCTGCTAGGTCAGTCTTTAAAATGTTGAGATCGACATATCTGAGAGGGGTTTCCGTTATCATAACCTGTTGCAAAAAGGTTAGTTATAATACACTGAATTACCTCCCTGCAGAAGTCTTTTGATTTCTTCATCTTCAAGTAAATGACCATCACCTTCAATAAATTTGGTCACCTTGGTAACCTCTGATAGGATACAGGTTATGGCAAAAAATTGATTTACAGAAAACATTTGACAGTCTTGTAACAGCATATTACTGAATTAATCCTGTCACAGCATTTTGCTGAATTACAAAATTCATCTGTTATGATATTAAATTCCATGTAAACACTGAAAAAAACATACTTTATGACAAACATAGCATACTATATATTAGACCCAGGCAGCCTCAACTCTGGAGCTGACTGAAATGTGAAGATCTGAGACTCAAACCAGAACGTTAGGTTTGGACATTTCTCAGGTTCTGAGGTTTAATCTCTGGGTATGATTTTGCAGTATGAGCACCTTTGCTGAAAACATGGAGTATCCATTCAGGAATTACTTAAGTAATATAATTTTTAAGTTTTTTTTTTTTAAGGAAGGAAAGAAAACAAGGATACTAACCTTCTTCAAGCAATTTCTTTAACTTTTCTTCATTGTCTGAACCACCTGCAGTAATTCTGGTATATTTTATTTCGGGACCTGGAAAAGAGATGTGTAAGACTTTAATCAGATATAATAGGATTGCCTTCTAAGTTATTTTTTCCTATTTAACATTTAGGATGGTTCCATTGTTAACATGCTTTCATCTGCCTTTATGATCATTTTATCTTTCACTGTGTCCCAAATGAAACTGAAAGAGGGTTCCAAATAGTATTTAGAGCTATTCAGGAAAGTACTTAGACAAATTTAATATACTTACAGTAAATATCTGCTCACATTCTTAAAGTAAGACTCAGTTTTAAACACTTTGTTGTATTAGGTCATAGATCAGATACTTCCTAAGTGCAAAAAGAGTCTGGATCCACTGTTGTAAATAGACATTGTTGCTTTTATTACTGCTATGAATCATTTGAGAGCTTAATGTTTTAGATTCTTTATCAGTTTCTACTACAGAGGGAAGAGAAGGAACTATCAGTTCTGAAACACTGGCATTTTACATTATATTGACCATTTTATGTGGGATATTCGTGAAACTTGAATTTGAGAAATGACAAAATGCTGTTTTATTTTCTCCCCCTGAAATTTTGTGTTGAAAAATAGTCCCAGGTTTATTCAGAAACCACCAATGTTTTTCATTCAGTTATTTTCATTATAGTAAATAGTTGTATGAGAATAACTTAAGTCTGGTTCTTTATTTCTCTCTTGCTTGAATGACTTCTTAAATTGAATTTTAAGATTTTCTAAATAAACTGAATATTAAGACTTTCTGCTAAGTCAATATGTTCCTATAACACTGTCTTCCCTCACAACTGCTCTGCCAGACAGGATGTTAATGGCAGCATTCAAACTGATATTTAACCACAGGGATGAAAATGTGTTAGCAGAGAATTTGTGACTGCTTAAATACACATCACTCCACTTTTCAATCTCTGTGAAGTTTCTAGGTTTCTTAAAGAAATATCTCTGTAGTAGATCAAATATAATTGAAATTGGCCAGAGAGTTTGAAAGTTACTGTGGGAGAAGATCAAGGGACATAGATGCACATTAATTTTATCTTATATTAGGTGAATACAAATGTCTAATTTGTGGATGTCAGATCAATCGAGGCCCCTCCTTACAGAGAAACAGAGAAGTTCTTTTTCTGAAATGATTGTCAAGGGAGCCTGGGATGAGTAGGTATTTACACACTGAAGGTCTACCTTTGGTCAAATGAAACCTACCTGGAGATACACAACCCAAAAGTTCACCAAAAAAAAAGTCTTCTTTCTAAAGCAAATCAGACTTTTTAAAATAGTGCAACAAAAGCAATCTCATCCTGAAATGGTAGTAAGAAGCTTGCAAAAGCAGGCACTTTGCAAATAAATACTTTAAAAAAAAACAAAAAACAAAAAACAAGTTTTCATTGTTTTACACGCTGTTGAAATATTGTTGCCATTTGTCTATATGCGTGTGTAGCACACACAGCCAGAATTTGAGTCATACATAGGCAGTGGGAAGTATTAGGGAAAATTCATCTCTCCAGGAAATGCAGTTTAGGCAGTTCTCTCCAGGAAATTAGGCATTAGGACAGAATTTAAGATGTGTTACTTTTGTATGTAATGGTGAACTTTACTAAGTATGAATAGCTCAGCATAATTTACCTTGAATAATTCTTTCTTCTGTTACTTTTTTCTCTGTCACTTCCACAGGTCGCCCATCAATGATTTTGGTGTATGTTTTAATAATTGGTTCTACAAGGATTTTTAAATTGAAGACATTAATCAAGTAATGAATAGTGTTACAAGTGCTGTTTTTGAGATGCTGAAACTTACTGAAGCACACAAGGAAATACCACAGCATATTTTATGAAAAATAAAAATGTTCAGAGGAGACCAAGCTCTAAGTTTCCTCCAAATTTAGGATGGCCACATGCTGTTTTTCCTTTAAAAGCACCCTAGATGTGAACTTCTCAATGCCCCTAGCAACGCAGAACGCAAAGTTTACCTCTCTGTCTGGTAAAATTGCCTTTCTATTACAGAATCACGTACTGCATTTTTGATTGCAGGACAACAACCAGCAAACAATTCTTAACTGAGACAGATGTTATGTCAGCATGCAGAGCATTTCTAACACTGTCTTGACTGTAGCTATGGGACACAGCTAGGCAAAACCCCCGATTTTTTTAAATGCATGAGAAGTGAGAATGAAATGATGCAATAAAATTACAACACTTCCAGAATGTTTTGTTAAAAACAGAACAGTTGTCTAACATATCACATGAATCACCTACATAAAGTAGAAACTGCCTGGGAATAGTGAATATTTCAAATTTTAACTAATACAAATTGAGTTGCTGAAAGCATACCAACCTCCATGAATCACTTTAGTTATTGTCTCCCCTTCCCTGACTATTTTGAACTCAGGTTCCCCTTCAATTAATTTAGTGAGCTGTGTGATAGATGGGTCTGTGACATAGGAAAAAAACAACATGTTACAAATAGTCATAAAAATGTTTATGGTATTCCATGGGGCTGAGATGAAGCTAGCATTATCCCCCCTACCCTAGATAAACCAGATGAGACTAATGGAAGATTTTTTAAATCTGAGACGCCATTTGCAACAATGCTGTACAATCTTGCACTTCCATGCAAGTTAAGATAACATTCCATGTTATCTTAAATTTAGATCCTATTGCACACTTACTATTTACAATTTTTTTTTTTTTACTTTTGTGTATGATATTTTTAACATCTGTTGACAAGTCTCAGGCAAAAAACAGATCCTCAGCAGCTGAAATGAAGTCTTCCTCTACATATATTGGTAAGAAGCCTACTCTGCGGCATTGCTGGAATCTTATAGCTATTGCTCTGCTAGTGATCGGCATGCAAACTATTGTGTGAAAGCTTAGAAAAGAACTAGGGAGACAAATGTTTGTCATGTTGTTTCCTACTAACTGTATAGCTCTCCAAGAGGAAACTAGGTCTTTTAATCAGAATTCCCTCATGTTGTTTTGGGTTTTTTAATTTGTTGGGGTTTTTTTTCTGGGGGGGAGGGTATTTGTTGTTTTGGGTTTTTTTTATTTGTTGTTTTGGGGGTATTTTATTTGGCTTTTTTTTTTTTTTAAGCTACCAAGACTTGGCCAATGGTCACTCAGCTTAAAGAAAAAAAAATAATGTCAGCGATCAAATGGAACGGATGTAAGGATATTTGTCAGCATTAATGGCTATCATTCTTCGAGTTGCATGGGAGAGGTCATCTTGATTTCAATGGCCAAAACAAACCTCTTAATCTTGTGCAATCCCTATAGACCACACTGATCCAAATGTATGTCTGTCTGACAGGCTGGAGCAGCAGATACTAAATAAATTAGGAACATACCATTTATGCAGTCAATTAAGAGGAATAACGTGGTTCTTCTCTAACAAGTGTTACGGCAACATCTTCTACTTGAGAAGCTGCTGTAACACACATTTCCCTTATTCTCTATTCACAGCTAGAAACTTAACACAGTCCATCTTTCTCACTTTCCTTAAAAATCTCTTAAAAAAATCATTCTTTATATGGATTTATGTAGAATTCGATACTACATAAATTTTTTTCTTTTTTTTAAATTACTGATCAGGATTTAACAATAGCTTTTTACACGTGTCTGGTGTTAATTGTTGAAAACAGTACAATTCAGGCTAACTAGTGTCCTTCAATAGTAACAAATCCAAGCATACATTTTTGTTTGCTTTTGCAGCAGAAGGTGATTGTATAAGTTAGACTTGAGAGCTAAATAATTCATTTATTTGCTGCAGATGAGATGATATGATAGGATCATAATGATGCCCAGTTATTACAGAGCTCTATTCATCTACTGTGAGTTTTAAATAAGTGAACAACCCATTGCTTTTTCTTTTATTTTCTAACACGTTTGGCTGAAAAACATTCATAAATATTTTAAAGAAACAATCTTACAAGATTCATTCACTTGTTTCTGTTTTAAATTTAGAGGCATTTTTGCATGTTGAGAATCCATTAAATACCAATATACATTGATATGTGATTAATGTTAATGAAAAAAAAGTCAAAGATATATTTATGAATGTTTATAAATCCTTTTATTTTTTTTAGATTTCTAAATTACTGTACCTTCCTATGTCATGTTGAGAATCCATTAAATACCAATATACATTGATACATGATTAATGTTAATGAAAAAAATGTCAGATATATTTATGAACGTTTATAAATCCTTTAATTTTTTTTAGATTTCTAAATTACTGTACGTTCCTATGTGATTAATACAGCAGATGTACTCAAAACAAAAGGTAAAGCCATAGTTTGCTACACTGCCCAGTCTAGGATCAATCCTTTGAACATTTAGTCCGTTAAGATTTGAGTTTCAATCAGATTTAACTCTTCAGATCCCTTTAACTTGCCTATGTATGGACAATGGAAGCACAACTCAAGTAGAAAACATTGAGACAGGAAAGGGCAGACATCACCCTCTAAACTTTGGGGGTGTTTTTTTCTTTTTTTACTGAAATCTTTCAATCACGATCTGCTAGAACTTCCTGGTATATGTTGCAAAAATTAACGTGCAACTTTGCCAGCTTTTTTCTACAGACAATTGTGGGCTTATGTGGTTTTGATAGGAGTTGCCGCTCACTACTGTTATTACTAGCAAGGTCAGAAGGGCCAGAATTGGCTTTATTTGGTCTATTTCTGAATCATCAGCAAAAAGGCTGTATTGGCCAGAGATCATTCCCTGGAGCGTGTCCCAGAGCAGAAACACTGTACTGGCAACAGAAAGGAGTAACTCTTCAATATTACCTAAATTATAAAGTTATTTTTTCTCTCTCTGGTGAATAACACTTAGTTGAACATTTGACTATAGAAGTGCTCAGACATTTCATTTTTTCTTTAAAAGAGGGTTTTGTTTCAGTTAACTTTCAACTTCTAAACATCATGTAAATCACCTAAACTAAATGGCCTGTGTCTGGATTTAACATAAAAGGACAGGTACTTTCAGAGAGTGATTCACCTTCATCATAGGAAGACTTCTAAAATATCTTGGATGAATTACCATATGGAATCATCTATCCATTTATATTGCTCTGTGGATCTGATTTAATGATGGAGACTAGGCAACAAAGGTCAGCATATATGCTAGATCGTGTCTAATCTTAAGTGGGATAAAGCACAGACAAGCTGCTGAAAAAGCAAGCTCAGGTAACTTCTGTCGGGAGGAAGTCCTCCCAGAAACAATGATTAAACAGTCTGGATAAAATTTTTGCAAGATATTTTTAACTGCTTTTCCCCTCAGTTGAGCTCAACCAGATTCCCTTTGAACATTTTTATTTCAATGGGAAACTGGAGCTCATTAGCAGTGTACCTGGTTTAGTGAAACTAATGGGTGTTTTAGTTAAGTTATGAATCACAAGTGATTTTGACAGTCTCAGCCCCACTTTTTATTCTCTTCAGTCCCACCACTAATCTTCAAGTCATGCTTTTGCCTTGAGAAATTGAAAAAGAAAGTTTGGCTAACTGTCCTTTCCAGGCATCTGACAGATATTGGTATTTAGAACTGATTGAAAACTATAGAAAAATGAACTGATTTTTTTTTCTTTGAAGAAGAAACAAATCTACTTCATCTTTTAAAATAACTGTTTTAATTTTTTAAAAAAGGAAATGTTTTTATTGAAAGCATAGTAATTTTTGGGGCACTTAAAAGAAATAGTTTGAAAAAAGATTATTTAAAAAATATTTCAAAAATGCACATAGAAAAAGGAGAAAATCCATTTGGGGAGAACAACTGTGGGAAATCTTTTTATACAAAATATTTCAGCCAGTTCTAATTGCAATATTTGTATCTTTGCTTTTCCAGCAAAGTGCTGAATGTCCTGGAGTTGTTATGTACAAAATGCATCCTGTTAAAGAAATATATACAATATATATTCTGTATATGTATATGAACGTATACAGAAATATATATACTAAGGGCCTCATTTACCTTCCTTTGTGATGATGGGCTGGACGTTGCTTTCAATTATGTTAATTTCTGAAAGTATAGAAAATGGAATATAAAGCACATTCCATTCTTACAGTTTCTTTATGGTAATGATCAGATAGATTTGGTCTGGTCATAAAGATGTGGATAAAATCACAGATATTAATGGATGGAAAAGTAACTCAAGAGGATCTAGAATATGGATCTCAGTTCTAGTTACTAAATGGTGGTGTACACAAGTCACCTGCAGACAGAGTCTGCTGGCATGCTATTTGCCTTTGTTTGTGCCTTATGAAACCCACTGGTCATGAAACCCATGATAATGTAAGGTACATAATAATAATGGCTCATACAGTTCCCTGCATAAAGATTTGCACAATTCCCTGACGTTGTCTTAAATTTGAATCTTGCCTTTTTCTTTTCATTAGGGAGCTGACCTGGTAAACAGAGGAAACCCTCTGACATTCAGAACTATGTTACACTTGATAGAATGTCACAGAGAGCACGACTGTGGTGCCTTGGGAGATCAAGTTGTCCCTCTACACCTAAGACAGACTCAAGTATTCATTGAACATTTCTGATAGATTGTTATTTGACTCGTATCCGTTCACTGGTAGAGAAGCCTTCACTGTTAGAGGTCCCAGCCTTCCCGTTCCCACATTCAACTAAATCAACAGTTACAACTTTCTTGATGTCTGACATTGACCTCCCTTCCTTCAGTTTACAGGCCTTGCTTCTCATGCTACTCTCACTGGCCGTGGGAGATAGATAGAATCACAGAATATCTCGAGTAGGAAGGGACCCATAAGGATCATCAAGTCCAAATCCCTTCTCCTCAAAGGACTACCTAAAACTAAACTATATGACTAAAAGCATCGTCTAGATACTCCTTGAACTCTGACAGGCTTGGTCACTGTCAGACTGACCACACTTCCCTGAAGAGCCTGTTCCAGTGACCAACCACCCTCTCATTGAAGAACCTTTTCCTAATATGCAGTCTGAACTTCCCCTGGTGCAGCTTCATTCCATTTCCTCGTGTCCTGTCACTGGTGACCAGAGAGAGGAGAGCAGCACCTCCCCCTCTGCTGTTCCCCTTGAGGAAGTTGTAGACTGCAATGAGGCCACCCCTCAGCCTTCTCTTCTCCAAGCTGAACAAACCAAGTGACCTCAGCTGCTCCTCGTAAGTCTTGCTGTTAAGACCTTTCATCATTTTGGTCTCACTCCTCTGGACACGCTGTAATAGTTTGATGTCCTTATATTGAGGCACCCAAAACTGTACACAATACTCGAGGTGGGGCCGCACCAGTGCAGTGCAGAGTGGGATAATCACCTCCCTTGACTGGTTAGCTATCCTGTGCTTGATGTACCCCAAGACATGGTTGGCCCTTTTGGCTGCCAGGGTACACTGTTGACTCATATTCAACCTGCTATCAAGATAGATTATTCCATTTTTTTTTCCAAGAGTCTTTTAACTTCAGTGTGTCCATTCTCAATTTTCAAAAGCCTAATGTGATGGTCTCTATTTCTACTGAGAAACGTGGGTAGAATCCTATAGAAATTTAATCATCTGCTTAAATTCATATTCCCTCACAAGCCAA
>NW_008825109.1:39790-79333 GCF_000699105.1 Pygoscelis adeliae | reverse complement strand
GCAGGATCTTCATCTTCTAACAGTTTTCTTCAAGAGGTTCTACTTTATATGCAGAAACTAAATGCAAACCCTGAGAAAGGCTGCAGGAGAGCAAAAGAGGTTCCTTTTTTACATTTACTCCCTAAAGAGAAAATGGTCAGAACAACTACCTCCCATACAAGCCTCATATTTGCACGTATGGGAAACAGGTGGAACAGGTACACCCTGTCCCTCTGGAAGCATTTATGAAAAAGAAAGCATCTCAGTGCAGAGCTTGGTCAATGCTATATCTTGGTGAGTCAGTACAGTACAATGCTACGTCTTGGAGAGAGAGGCAGTATAACTCTGCTACGCACCAAGCACTGAACCTTGGCTAAAAACTGAAAAAAACAATCTTTTCCATATGTATCTTGCCTACCCCAAAGAGTTTGAACAGCTTACTTCAGGGTTACTTTCCTGTCACACATCTGGAAAGGGAAAAAAATATATACAGTAGCACAACAGCCAGAAACATTCTACTTCGAGTCTTTCTCTTCCTGTGCTTCATTGGCACATCTTACTTTCCCAGAAATTCCTTTCTTTTTGATTGAAAAAAAGATCTACAATTCAAGATTAGAATTGGCAACATTTAAAAAGCAATCTCAAACCCATCTGGAAATATTTAATATGAACTTACTGTAAAACGTCAGTGGAATCTCTTTGAAGGTACTATCACGAACAAACTATAAATACAGAAAAGTAATTTTAAAATTTAAGAAAAAGAGCACTTGCCATCTAGTTTCCTAATGAGTGTGGGTAGGATTCACTGCCTTATTGATCTAAAAGTTAGGCTATGCTATTTGCCTAGGTCCTCTCATTCACTGTTGAAGGAGAATGTAATCTCAAGAGGATAGCTGAGATAGATAAGGATGCCTATTTTTCTCCACAGGCTATTGAGGCTGGTGGGTTCAATGACATAGCAATTTAGCCACACAATATTTCTTTCAAAGAGGGATTGTCTCAAGGATTTAGAAGGGATTTATTTTGCTGGAGTGATAAAGTATACCTGAACCAAAGAACAGATTTGGGCCAGGTCACATTGAAGTTATCTAAAAGCAAATATTCTACAATTATTTGGTGTTGAAAAACATAATTCTAACTATTGAGTGCAGTGTATCATTCATGATTATATTTGGGTAATTGGGAGCTATTGAATGTGTTGTCTACTGAAAAAACAGAGGGACCAGAGAATCACTTATGAACTATAATGTACATGGTTTCACAGATCCTGCCAAAAAGATGAAGGGATCATTATTTAAAGAGTACCTTGATTTGAATGTACTTAATCAACTTCTTCAGGATTGTGAGCAATTGATCATTTCCAACAGGCAGATCTGACAAAAGAAATAGACATGTAAGAGGAAACATACATCTGTGTTCATATTACTTTCCTTTACAGTGATTAGGAGATGTAATCACTCTCAAACACTCACACAATCGTGTACTTGTACATATATATTCTTCCATATTAGTGGAAGATGGCCTACAGCATCTTGTCTTCCATATACTTGACTTTCACAGAATTTCAAAGAGTTGCCATGGTTTCAAGCGAGGTTCTTCCACAAAATGAGTAGTGAGGTAAATTTTCTGTTTCTTATTCCACACAGGAATTTCTTTAAAGGAATTAACTTTAAGTTATTGCACCTACATAACATGTAAACAGATTCAGAAGAGTGTGTATAAATTCCATGAACTAATACTCACCTGCTGGATATAGGAGTTTATCAATAACATGAATGACACCATTGGTTGCCATGAGATCAGATTCTCTTGATTTCAGTTCATTAACCACAAGAGTATCATTCACCTGGTAAAGGATGAAAAGAGAACACAAGTTATCAAGGACATTAAAAAATGACCCCAAACCCTAATATAATGTTCAGAGAAATGCATCCCATTCTGTAATGTGGATATACATGGAATGTCAAATCCCTGTTACAAGGCTGCGTCGGGGCGACTGTTTTTCAACACTTAACTGTTTTCAAGTAGAGTTTCCCTCCTTGGATGGTTTTAAGAATGTTTGTCACACCAGGCTCAAAGCCACTTGCAATGAAAACTCCTTGTGTCAAGTGGTAAAGAAGAATATTCCTGAGAGCATTTTTGTCTCCTATTTAAAATGAAAAGTAGGATTAAAAATTAAATGGTAATGGATAGTTCTTTCTGGAAATTCTAAGGATTCACACAGGTTTGAGCCAGAATTAAGCATAGTATGAATGAAACTGCCATGAACACATACCATTTGAATTTGTTAAAATTATGATAAAGGGAAAAAGACAACCATATGACAAAAAGGCACCCAGAACATAATCATAAGGATGCTATAAGAACGCCTATACAAAAGAATAGAAAAGCAGCCAGCGTTTTCCTATTTTTCTGTATTATTTTCTCTTAATTGCTTGCACCTCTAATCAGAACTTTTTGCCCTTTTCTTAAATATGCTCCACAAATCATTTGCAAACACATTAATTTCAGGACCACTAAGCAGTCGACAATATCTTATTTCACCAAGCTACAAGATAAACTCCAGCCTTAACATTGTTGCAATTAAAGGGAAACATAGCTAAAAATTGGTATAATTATTCTCTTATGGCAACACCCTTCTGAGAAGACTGGGGATAACTCACAGCTCTTTCTATACAGACATCTTTTCCCATCTAGGGCAGGAGAAAGTTGCTATTCAGGCAGAAAAGAAGGAGTCATTTGGAGTTTTGCTTTTGTCTGTTCTTACAGAGAACAGACACAGCTTGGAGAAGTTGGGAAAGGGGAAATAAACTCTATTCTAGGGATGACTTCCATATTTCAAAGTTTGACGTTCCTATTTGGGAAGAAAAGAAAAAAGCCAACATTTTCAAGACTGTCTTAAAAAGGAAATGGATTCTGGACCCCAAGTTAGTGTCCTGACAGGGTGCTCTGGTACTCTGTGTCCATGGAGGTTGAGAGTCATACGATGGGCTGTAGGAATACCCACAACCTCCCCAGGAGACAGGGTACCAAGCAGAGGAGTTTTAAAACACATCTGCTTGCCAGGTTGACCATTCCTTTACAAGTTTCATATTAGCATTACACGCTGATATTGATTGTTATTAGGAGTTTCAGCCTTGATGAAACTGCAATGGAAATACTGTCTGGTTATAATTTTTTCCTGGTGTCTCTTTTAGTGAACATTTTCCTTTTTCTGCTTTTTGCTTTGATCACTGATATTACTGCAATTCACTTTACTACTGAAATGCAATTAAATGCTCTTTTTCTTCCTACTAAAATTAGCACTGAGATTTTGTGACTGGACCATTCATAGATAGCATCAAGTTACATACAAAGCCTAAACATGGCCATTCAAAAGCTGTTTTCATAAACTATCAAATTACCTTTGTTCTATGCCACAGTGGTTACTGGTTAAAGTAATATTTGTTTTGCATCTTTCTTACAGATAAATAAAGTATTTTTTATATTCCTTTAAAAAATTACATATTTTAAGGTTTAATTTTTATGGAGAAAGCAACATAATGTCTTTAAGAAAGCCAAGACAGAATTCCAGAAAGTAATCTGACACGAAAAATGGATATTCTGTTGCAAAAAAATAGTGAGGGTAAATTAAAATCTCATCTGGCAAGGAAAGTAAGTAGAAACTGAATCACAATGATAGGAAAAATTAGTACATAAAGCCCCTTGAAAAGCAGAATGAAAGAGACAAGCTTAATTTCATTTTATAGCTGTAAATGTTAGTCGTTTAAGCTATCAGTTAATTTACTGTTAGTGACTAGAAACACACCACACTAGAAGGTAATTTAGACCACTATCATAACTTTAAATGGCTGAAAAGATAATTCAAATTCACAGTGCCTCCTTAGTGAGTTAAAGGCTGTATAGAGCTGGGGTTGCTGCTTAACAATGCTCTGAGCTGGACTCTGAAGTCATTAGGGATTCATGGGATTTGGCTTCATGTCTTCAAACTTTGATCTGAAAAGTGCAGGAACGGAAAATGTGACCGACCTTCTGGATGCGGGATTCAAGACAACCACTCCTCCTGCACTCGTGCACAGGCCAGATTCACATTACTCTCAAATAAACTAAAAATATTTATAGTGCGGTGGCCACAGTCTACCCCTCTAGTGGGAAATTCTGCAGGAGATTTGAAGTATTCACTGTGCATTTCTTCTCTTATGGAAATAAAGCATGACATTAAAGAAGCTACTTTTAAATCTTGTGAAAAATCTATATAATTCAAGAATTTAAAAGTGTAAGATGAAAAGAAATTACATAAATTGGCATTTAGCAATATATATTCAATATTTAACTTGCAGAGCACAGGTGATATCAGAGCTTACTGGGTGGAGGCAGAGAAGAGAAAGGAAGAAAGATAGGAAAGTCAATACTATGTATCTATTAATGCAATGGTCACAACTAGAAAAGAAACATGATAGAAGAGACCTTTCAGTTTAAAAAAATCTATAGCAAGGTTGAATGATAAAAAGTTGAAGCTAATTAAATGAATGCAGATTTTAACTTGGAAGGTAATTACACCTTGGAATAATATATCAAGGCTTGAAATTTAAATTTAAATTCAGGTTGGATGCTTTTTTCCAAAAAGATATTTTCTCTATTCCCCAAGAAGGAAATAATTTAGGGAATTCTTATGACCTGCTCTATGCAAAAGGTAAATTGTTTTATCAGACAATAAGAAATGCACTAGCCACCTTTCCCATTGATTTTACCTTTGCTTATATTTCTCATTTTCTTATGTTACTTACTTATCAATATATCCTTATCGTCATCAGTCAAACCTTTAAAGGCATCATTAGTTGGAACAAACAGAGTCCATTGTCCAGGACGTGACAGAACATCATCTAAATCTGCAGCTTTCACCAGACTGTGGAAAACACTGTTTATAACAAACAGACAAAACACAAATATATTCTGTTGAAATGTAGTAACTATATTTCGGTCCAGGCACTTAGTTCCCTCATTTTTTCTGATAGTGCATCAATCTTCAAACACTCTCACTATTTCCCAGAAATAAAGACAGTGGAGGAGGAAAATGAGGAAAAAAAAAAGGCAGTCTTAAGAGTAGCAGACTGAGGGGGAAAAAGGATTTGAAAAAAAAAAAAAAAAGAAATATTGGCAGCCTGGATCAGAGCAGAATTCATCGAATAAAAACCCCACAGATCAAAGAGGTGAAGGGAGGATGCCAAGGGTAGTTGCTCTCTCTAAGAGTATTGAGATACTTGCAGGAAGGGGACAGAAATATGTACTGGAAGGGTATGCAATCATGCTGCACCCATATGGAATTGTACTACTTGTTAATTAAACCTCCAGACTCCGCTGCATTTATAGCTCTGGATGTATCATCCAATCCCTTTTGTCCTCTTACTCCTCTCGTTCTGGTGTCTTACTGACTCCTATGTGCCGCAAACAACCATTCTAGCATAAAGTCTGGGAGCCCTTTCAGCATACAGCTGGAGAAGAACACTTTTTCTTCCCCCCCCCCTTTTTTTTTTTTTGAGGAGGTAATAACCCCTTCCTTGCCATCTCATCCCCCCAAAATCCAACAACCCACAGTCCACTTTCTCAGACCAATGTGCTGTATATACAGTTACCTTCTGTAGGAAAAACTCAGTGCTGTCAAAACTGCTACTCACCTAAAACGCTTATCATTTCTCAGCATTTCATGCAATGTCTTTTCTGCTGGATTGATGATCTGTCTGAAGATGTGAATAAAACCATTCCTTCCTTCTTTACTTCCTCTGACCATGCATGAATTTTCAATACATACAGCCTGATTAAGAGAAACAGCTGTAGCTATGCACACAATGATACACATTTAATCATATCTGATCAAATGAGCTGGATGCATACTTCCCAACAGGCTCCTAAATTTAAAAGTAATATTCATATGTATTTCCTACAGTCAGATTCTGTGTTCTTGCCAGGAAATCTGGTATTGCTTGAGAAAGCAAAAGTAGCAAAATCTGGAGTAAGTTAATATGGTGTAAATATTTCCAAACTTGATTTTTTTGTTTCCCTTGAGAATGTTCTTAATTAGTTCTAAAAACTAGCTTTAAAAATTTGTAATTGTGTAATTTGGAGTGCCAAATCTGGAATCGTCTTTTGTTTTCCCAAAGAGTCTTCCATGCAAACAAAGTTCCCATCGATAAAGATTAGATTTTCATTTTTTCTTAGCTTAAAAGCTTAAAGATTTTTTGCTAGATAGTCATAATGGTAAATTTTGGAGATTTCATTAAGCTTTGTCTTTTATTCTTTCATGATTCTTCATTTTCATAGTTGGGATACATACTGTTAGAAAGCCCTATTCACTTACTGTGCGATACACAAAGACTCTAAGCAGTTTTCCTCCAATTGTCTCCAGTTCTTGTCCATTGTACAGTTCGTTGAGCCCAACTTTCACTTTTATAATGTGATTCTGCAGGATCGTTTTAAGAAGGCGTTGATCCATCCTTAGGGTGTCATCTATAAAGCCAGTTAGATATTAATGTATAGTGATTTATATAGTGAATTTTCATTTAAATAAGGTTAACTGTGGACGCTATATTAAAAGACCATGGAAATACAGAATCTTTCTTTGAAATATTTGAGTTAAGGCTTGGACAGATCTGTGTACACAGAAAATAAATTGTTAAGTAGTTTCTGCAAATTGCCATTCCTTAAATTCAGAAATAAACTTTTGACAGCCCTGAATAATTACTATAAATAATATGGCAGATAATTTATGTGTGGGTCTGCTCCATCTTCTGAATTACTGCTGAAGTTCTTATTACAACTTTTCCTTTCTGCATGTGCCCCTTAAAACTTTTCCAAATTTGCTTCTGTGGTGGTGAGTTAACACTCAGATTCTTTGGGGAAGGGCAGCATGCCCATGCAGTCACTTCTGCAAATACGTAAACACCTGTTTATATGTTTGTATCAGTTTCTCTCTGCTTTACTGTACTGGAAAATACCAACCTTCTTGTAGAAATTTTTTGAGAATAAATAAGTTGTGAATTTAATGCAAGTAATGCAAAGATTAAGGGAACTGGCAGTTCATTAATATCTTTCCTTTCCCACAACCTGTCTGTGCGTATTTTGTATCCTATTTTAGTGATACTATTTCCATTAACAAATGATACCACTAAAATCAAGCTGTGCAGCCTGGTGGTTAGGCTTGTTTTGTCTTTCTGTGTGGTATGTATTTCAAAAGAATGAAGTACTGGGGTTTACTTGGAAAACTGTCAGGGTGGCATATATTCTTGTTTATTTTGACATTCAGAGCATAATCTTTTAAGGCTACTAACCTGAGAAAGCACCATTCAGAGGTGCCAGGAGAGTGTATTGTCCTTCTGGTCTTAGAGAAGATGCCAGTCCTAGCTGTGCCACCAGGTCTGTAAAAGTAGTCTGTTGGGCACCCCCAAGCTCAATGACTTGCTTGGCTGCAAATAAAGGAATAAGAAAAGGTATTTTAACACAAAATGTATTCCCTTTCCTGATTTGGATTCTCCATGCTTATCCACAATATATTTGAGGGAATCTAGGTCAGATTGTAGAAAACCTCTTCAGTGTAAGAAGTTTTTCATACACATCACTGACCAGAATCAGGAATCAGCACTTCATCAATGAGGTGGATAACGCCATTGCTTGTCACAATATCTTTGCGTTTCACCATCTTCACTCCATTCACAGTCAGACTTTCACCATCACAACCAACTTCAACTGTGTTTCCTTCCAAGGTTTCATAGACAGCTCCACCTGTGATGGCTTCAGAGCACTGGAGAGTATTTAAAATATGGAACTTCACGAGAGCTGTGGAGAAAAAAGCAGGAAGTTCATATATAGGTGTTTGGACCCATATATTCATATATATATATATAAAATTCACATATAAGTGTGGGATAAATTATTTTTAATACTTTACTAGCTTATCTAGCATATTTGCTTATTTGCACTCATCGATTCTTTATTGAAAGTTATTTATATGAGAATTGATACTATAGGCCTCTAAACAACATCTATGGTCAAAAATCTTTGGCATCCCTTATATTATGAAAACTATACTGGTTATGCTGCGATCTGCATGTAACAGAGTATATAACTTGGTGACTGCAGATGATATGCTCCAAATGGACCTCTGAGTAGAAAACTCTATAGGCTATGCAAAGTCAGCCCCAGATTTATATTTTGTTATGTCTTACTATATAAGTGAGATTCAGTATACTATCCTCTGTGGGTACCAAAAGAATCAGCCAAAAACTCCTGAAAGCAAATTGGAGAAGACAAAAAAAAAAAAAGCCCCGTGTTATTTCAGGATTCCATTTTTAGCCATTGTCTCACATTAAAATTAGCCCAGATCCCTCTTTTCACCATTCTCCATTGAGATACTGTACAGTGACTTAATCAGGCTATAATGAAATGATGGAGAGCTTGTTTACTGCAGTGGAGCTCCTAAATGAGAATAGAAATGTAGCCATCCATTTCTTAGTGGTCCATTACATTACTGTTCACATAACAGACTGATTCAGTTATTATTTAGTTTTATTGTAGTTCTCAGAAGAATAAATGTGCTGACTGTTATGGTTTGTCAGAATATATAGTATAAATTCAGTTCAACTTGCAGGGCAGAACTTGCCTTTTACAAGAACATGTCCTTTTTGTATGAAAAAGCTGTTCATGGGAAAGCTATGACATTCAGATAGCCCTACGTTTCTAGAGGCAGGAATCTCTATTGGAACTATGCAGCTGACCTATTAGAAACAAACATCAGTGTGCCCATATATTCACAGTTTCCTTTAAAATGTTTTGGAAACTAAGTTTTCAGTAAATTTGAATCCTTAGGTAACTGGAAAAATCAGAGACAGAAGGAATAACTCCTCCTATATGTATGAAAGTACAGGGGCCTAATTTCAGAGCTACTAGGATAATGTAGTTTCTACCTCCTGATCTACTCACCTGTATTTCTCATTTGCAAAAAAAGGTTACATACCTTCAGAAGCCACCTTGTCACCCATGATCCTTTCTAAGACCCCCCTTGGAAGTCTCTCAAAAGCTTCATTAGTAGGAGCAAAAAGTGTGTAATGACCAGGCCTTCCAAGAATATCCAAGACATCTGATGTGATGGCAGCAGCCTAGAAAATAAATTTGGTTTTTAATGCTGGTTATTTAAAATATTACCAAAATACACTGTCTAGTTTCACCTAGTGCCCATAGGTACTTTAATGCTAGACTGAGATCAGTGTTATAGAAAGATGAAAAAATGAATTGACAAAGGAATAGAAAACTAATTTTGTGGGAAAACGTGTCTTGCTATACTGAGTTACTTCCTTAATTTAGCACACAGTAATTAATAAATTCTAATAGAGGTGACAACGCGGCAGAAATTTTTATTATTATGACCTGAATTTTTAAATGACAAATGTGAACATATCGGTTTTGACAAATTAGATCAAAGCAATAGTCTATCAAAGCTAATAATTAGTCCCTGAAATAATAAAAAAATGTATCACAGGTGTGTGACTAATTTGATTAAATACAAGGAGGAGGTTTTAAATCACAACAGGAGGCTGAGGGGCGACCTCATTGCTCTTTACAGCTTCCTGAGGAGGGGAAGTGGAGAGGGAGGTGCTGATCTCTTCTCCCCAGTATCCAGGGACAGGATGAGTGGGAATGGCTCAAAGCTGCGCCGGGGAGGTTTAGACTGGACATTTAGGAAGCATTTCTTTACCAAGAGGGTGGTCAAACACCGGAACAGGCTTCCTGGAGAGGTGGTCGATGCCCCAAGCCTGTCAGTGTTTAAGAGGCATTTGGGCAATGCCCTTAATACTGTGCTTTAACTTTTGGTCAGCCCTGAAGTGGTCAGGCAGTTGGACTAGAGGATCATTGTAGGTCCCTTCCAACTGAAATATTCTATTCTATTCTATTCTATTCTATTCTATTCTATCCTATCTCAGGCTTTGAGGCCAGGAAAAATTATCTCCAGGTTTTTAGTCCCTAAAACGTTACTCAGTTCTGGACATTAAAAAAGTAAAGTTAAACACAATTGATGAAAAATTCTCTACTTTGAGGTGAGGTAAGAAGAAGAGGTAAGCAGTCTGAACTAAAGAAAACCCAATTCGATATTTTTCAAAAAAATGTAATTTCCCTTTTATTCCTTAAATAAATCTTCTTAATTTGCTTATAAGTCTCCTTTGTACAACCTCACAATTTGGGTGTTTCCATTATTGGATTAATCCTAAAAGACAATACTATAACAATATGTATTTCTTTGGTGGCTGCAAGCTGTCCTCATTAGAATCAAAGACTGAAGAAAAAGAACAATGCAGGAAAAGTAATCAAAGATATTGTGAGAATGTATGATGGATTAAAATGGTAATATGATAGAGTATGCCAATATAAATTATGAACAGATTTTCTAGAAAAAGAACATATGTAAAATTGAACACATCTGGACTTGAGTAATGAATTTGCTGAGTTAAATATGAAATACTATTAGCTCAATGTAAGACAGAAAGATAAAGTGCATATGAAACTGGCAAACTGGAAGATGAGAATAACCATCCTAAAAGAAATGTCATATTAGAGTCTCAGGGCTGATTTTGCTTAATGGTTTCATTAGCACATTTGCTTTTGAAGCCAAAGTCATTAAAGCAGTATGAAGTGCAGAGGCACGCACACAGGAATTAGCAGGTGTATGTGCTATAAACAGGGACTTCACCTTTGAAAAGTCAGAAAGGCAGAGAGCAATGTGATGCAACTGGAAGAAAAACAAGCATGATGCTAGCATGTATCCTGGAAACCAGTAAGTTTTTTTCAAGCAGAGTTAGGGAGGTATGCAAGTTAGTACAAAAGAAACAAGTAAGACCTTATCTAGAATTAAGTGAAAATGTCTGCTTAGAGTTCACAAATGTTAAACCCAAATAGAAAAGATACAAGAAAGAGTGCACAGGAAAAAATGAAATAGAGAGGGCTTCTTTTTCAGCTGGAGACTAGAAAGGGTTGGCTTTTATATTCAGTTTTTTAAAGGGATTAAATGATGCAGTTGCCTATAACTGTCATGGGCTGGATTTGAAGGATTGAGAGGGTCTTTTCCACCTTTATGCCTCTGCATTTAAAATATTTTTTGTAGTTATTGAGGAGATAGAGGAGGAAAAAGGACAACAGCTATTTGCAAGACCATGGCATATTTTTTTAAACATGTGCAGCATGAAATCCCATTACACTAAGCAGACACAACTTCTAGAAGAAGGAGAAATTAGAAACTTGGACAGAAAAAAACCTGTTTCCTCTCTGAAAGAAAAATCCTACCTACGTGTATCTACTGGTGTTCTGAAACTTGCTGTGAGTCAGCTTCTGGAATTTATTTGCGTTTTTTACCATTTTCTATGATCCATTTTGAAATTATTCTTATTTATCTAGCACCAGACACTCTAACTAATGCTCACATTTCATTACTTCAGTGCTTGAAGAGAAGACACACTTTTTTATGTACAGGGACACATTCTGTCCTACTGATGTGGTCTTATTTGTCCACAAAAGACCAGAAGCAGACTCCTTATGTAAAATATACTTTGCCTTTTTATATAGCTAGATTAGCAATATTAGCTGGAGTTATTAATTTATTTTTTTTCTATCTCTTACTGATCTAACCCTTCTTACTTCCAGGTATCATACACAAACAGAAAAGAAAGAAGAAAAAACTAAAAACCAGGGAACTGTTTTTATTTTTGTCCACTTACTCTGAGAGATGAAAGATCATCCTCGACTTCAATGAAATCTTGAATGGTATTTCCAGCAGCAGTCAGGACACGATCAATGACATGAACAACACCATTGGTAGCAATCTGGTTGCCATGGATGACCCTGGCACAGTTAACAGTAACAACCTGTATTTGAAGAATCAAGCAGTAGAAGATTAAGCATTAATTTGATCATATACTTAGAATCTGATTCTTACAGATTGGCAATGTATGTACTGTACATTATGTATTCACTGTTGTTCTCTCAGTTTTTATTTTAAATTTTAAGTAAAACCTTGTAAGATTTGAAAGGCTGACTAAGCTTCTGGAAAGCTAGCAGCAGGTTTATTCAGGCTACATTGATTTCATATCCATGTTTCATTTCTTATTGCGATTATTCAGATTTGTTTTGCATATCTGGTTAATATGGTGATTGTATTGGTTTTTACTGATGTAAACTGCAGTCCAGCATAAACATTTTGATGCATTTAAGGCAACAAAGAAGAGCAACTTGACTGGGATATTTCTAGCATTTATAAAAATGAATTTTTTTCCAGCTAAATAATAGATATGTGTCCCCTACAATCTTAAATGCTTCTACCGTGAGCGCCAATTCAAATAAAAGATCGAATTTAATATTATTTTGTAAACACATGAAGATTAATAGTAGATTTTGCTCTCAGTTTTATGATGATCATATATTTTGGCCATAAAAGGCTTTGTCTTTTAGGAAGAAAGTTCATTCTCATTTGAACTTCAATTTCTAAACAGCAAACAGCACATGTTCATTAATTTTTTCTTAGTGATTAGTCTACACAACAGACAAAATTTCTTGAAGAGAAAATTTATTTATTTTTGTCAGTGGCAACTGACTTGCTAGATGTTAAACTTTCTATAACCTATTTTCTTAACTATAGAAGGAAATAAAGGAAAAACTAGTGACTATAACTGAATAATTATATTGGGGGGGGGGGGAAGAAAATAGAAATACCCCATTAGGATAATGGTTAATAAGCAATTTCTGGTCATTATACATAGACACCAGAGTCATGCCATTCTTAAGATCTTTTGTCAACATGCGCTTGTTTACCATGTGGTGGTGGAGAGCGTTATACAGTTCAATATTTACATTGTCAACCAAATTTCTGTGAATTTCCTGAAGAAGAAAGGAACTTAATTAATTAGAAGGTTCAAAACAATCTTCGAGTCAGAAAGTTGTACATATTGCTTTACCTTAACATGTGCTTTCAATATATTCAACAATGGATATATCCTGTTAGGAGACACGACTTTGATACGTATCAGTCTGGCTCTACTTAAATGCTGCTTTATTCTGATTTGCTCACAAATGGAAGACAAGAGGTCTCATCACAGACAAGTCATTGGAGGAGCTTTGATTAAATATTTATTTAACTAAAAACATTACTAAAAGAAGGACCCTGAATCACTGACAAATTACAATTACACTCTACATCATGCAACTGCTGGAATTCCTGTCAGTTTCCAAAATAATCTAATAACACTAACAATATTATTAATTGTCATTCAAGTGCTTAAATAAGAAACACTTACAGTTGCTTAGTACTCCTGAAAATAAATTCAGACTCTCTAGCTTCAGCAACGTATGTTAAACATGCAAATTATTTTATAATAACTTGTTTAATGTCCTTTTATGTCTAAAATATCAATATTTTTTCTAGTCTACCTTATCATAGACTAGCTGTTGCACCTAAAACAACATTAGCTGAAAGACAAACACACTTTAATACATGCATGCGCGCGCACACACACAGCCTTACTGAATTTAATTGTTCCCAGGCTTCATTGCTTGGTGCAAAGAAAGTGAATGATCCTCGTCCCTCAATCTCTTCTCTCAGCTTTGATATATCAGAATACTGCTGCGTGGACGTAGCTCCCACAATACCAAGTGTACCATATACATGATCAATAGGAGCAACTAAAATAAACATGATAAGAATACTGTAAACTCTTCAGTCACTTTCTCACAATCAAATCTACTCCATTTCTTTTCGTTGGACAACAGTATTGCCTTTCTGAAACTGTTTAAATCAATATTAAAATAATGTGTTGGATTAAAATTCCATTGTCAACATACTCAAAAACCATCCAAATGCATCTGCTTGTTATTTTTTTTTTTTGGTTTGCTTAATGAAAAATTAGATAAAACCCCCTGAATATTATAATGTTTTCTTTAGATGACTTGTCTTGTTTTGTGCCAACCCAACCTGAAATAGGAGGTTATCCACTGAGGACAGGAGTAAATTCCATCTATAATCAACAAAAATTTCGATGAAGCAGGTCTCATTTGGTCATGGTGCACCAGAATTCTTCCTGTGAGACCTCTTTCTCTTCTTCCAGTGTGTGGTTTGTGCATATATTGATTCATCCAGAGAGTAAGAATGGCCATAGTCTCACAGTTAAAACACAGCTACATGAGAACAGGATTAATCTCTCCTGATTCTAGGCATCTAGAAGTGAAACATCTGCATATGAGCTAGTTGTTCTTGGCTCTTTTTGTGGTCATGGAGGGGAACGGGCAATTCTAGAGTGTGACTGACCTCATCTTAATGTAAAAAACTGAAGTGAGATTAATTCATCTAAACAAAGTGAAGTCTGCCTCAGATATGCCTAACTCTATTACTGAACCTAAAAGGATTAGTTCAGCTATAGGGATCTAAAGTTATTTAATATATTCCTTCCCAGATTACTCTTCTCTGCTGCAATTAATTTTATTTATGCAAAACAGAATAGCACAAATAGAAGAAATCAAGAATTCCTGTCTTCATTTTCACTCCTTCTTAGTTTATTTAAAGCCTATAATGCTCTTTTAGTAAATACAGTTCAAGTCTTCTCAGGAAAAGGAATAAACACAGTTTAGATATGCCACAGCTCATGTCCTGGGTTTCTGACCTCACTGGTATGCTTTAGGTTATTCTGGGGCGTGATTGGAATAGGAATAAAAGTTCTTCTTTGGCAGCTTTGGGAACTGAAGACACCATTGTTCCTCTCCAATCCAGCAACTGGAAGGAGCTGGGAAATTCAACTTAAACTGCATGATCAAATTCAGTGCTGGCTGATTTTTAACTGTTAGCTGTATGCAAATGAAGCTGTGTATTCTCAGGCAGTAATTTTTAAAAAGAGGCAATCATTTCTCAAGATGACCGCCTTTGAAAGTCTCCTGTGTTGTAATGCTTCTCATATACTGACTCATCCACATGAAAATAAGCTTGTACCTGCAGGACATCCTCTCATACCATCCATCTTCATATAGCCAGGACAGCACTCATATAAGACAGTTCTGTGAGATATAGACAAAAGCACAATTAATTAATATACAGGACAAGTGTATACTAATTTTAGCTGAGTCTAATTTTTAATTTTTTTGTTATTAATTTTTCATTGCTAAGTACAGGCTCTCCAGATCTTCATCCCTTTTTTATCATTCAACCTTTTCTGTATAGACTACAAATTGGTTGTATTTTACTGAATGTAAGGCTTTTGAATTTACAGAACGACTGCCACCATTAAGTTTAAGTGCTAGGAAGGAACATAGGAGGGGATGTGGAACTCATGTAGAGTTATTAAAAGATGATGTGACTAGAACAGCAGCTGAAGAAAATTAATTTAACTGGTCTATTTTGAAAAGATTAGATGGGCTTGAAGAAAGGGAAAAATAAAGAAGGTGAGAACATTGAGAGAAACTGGTGACACCAGGGTTGTAAAGGAAAAAGGAAAAAAATAAATGAACTGAAATTAAAATGACAAAACTACATGAGGTCACGTACATACTGGATATAGGAATTAAACAGGTATTTAGGAGAAGGTCCTGTGGATTGTATGGTGATAGAAAAGGCATGGCAGAGCCTCAGTATTCAAGGAAGACTTTGAAGAAGCTCAGGAATGAGGGAGAAAACTAATTAAGAACAGACATTAAAGCAGGTTATAGAGAACGAAGTCACTAAAGACTGGATGGATGGACATAAGGGAAAGTTCACTGGTAAATGTAGTGAGGATGAAAACCAGACTACAAAAAATCAAAAACAGAGTTAAAAGAGTATGTCATCACAGAATACATAAAATTCAGCAATACCAGGGACCAGGAACTGTTATATAATGATGTCAATAAAATATTCTCATTCTTGAATATGTGTAAGCTATACATAACAGCAAATGAGGGCTAACTGATAATTCTATACTGTAACACTCAACTTAGCATTGATGGTCTTATAAGATATAATGTCTTCTTAATTAATGTGACAGAAATAAAAGGTGTTCCATAGATTTGCTTGACAAATTCTCCTCTCTTACACAAAAGTGCAAATTCACTAGTTATCACAGAGTTGATTTTGGCTCCTCGGGAGAGGGAATGCCAACAAATTATACAATCTTACCAAAGTCTAAAACATAAACTTTAAGACATTAGACTTCAGATACTACTTTTCAAATTGTGGTGCACTGTGAATGACAAGAAAAAATTGCCATCATGGTTTTACATAAAAGATCTATTTTTATAGGTGCGGCTGATGTTGGCAGTACTGGAGTTCTGAACACCAATTCCTTGAAGGTTTTTGCTGAGTCTTTACCACTACATTCCAGCTTTTAATTTGTAGACTCTTTGGTGGCAGCTGAGTACACTTCTCTCATTTTTCATAAACTAAAGCTGACAAAACATTAACCACAAACACATTAAAATGAACAGCTTATTCAAATGAAAAGTTGGACTTAAGACCTTCAACATCCAAATTACTTGAAGAAATTAAAAAATGAAAGTAGACTGGAAGAACATTAGCATTACAAAACATGATTTTAAAACTGAGGATTATAATTCCGTAATCGACAGCAATCTGATAGAGCTGGTGAAGATTAAAGAATTTAAAAAAAAAAACACATAGCCTTTCATTTCTCTGTGCTATGAAAATATTTTTTCTCCATTCCCTCATATACATGTATACACATGACATATTCACCGTTCTGCTATGTGCATCTTTTCAACTGAGAAGCCGTATATTGGAAGTATTTGTATAGTTCTTTTTAATACATCTCTTTCTTTAAAGCAATTCACTGAATGGTTATTTCTTGGGAACACAAGACTAGCATACAGTTTAAGCTACAGATTTTCTAACTAATGAGGAAATTAACCTTATACTCTTCCTCCTTGTTGCATCCCTGCCAGAAGCTAATAATAAAAAAAAAAATCTGATTAAAGAAAACTGTGTAGTAGAATAGGAGTCAGAATGTTCTCCCAGCTGTGTGAACTGTTTTGTTATGAGAAAATATTTTTTCCTTCCATGGAATAGAAAATATCTCCCCCTCACCCCATGAGCAGCTATGAAAGGCTGCAGTCTTAATTAGCTTTTGGGAAAAGGAAAGAGGAAGCTGAGTTATAAGCATAGAATAAGACAACAACAAGTTTAGTCTTCTTACCATATCCAAAAATGACACAATTAATGAAAGGCAGAAAATTGGCTGAAGAACATAGTTAAGAAAGAAAATGCTTCTTCAGCCAAGCATTACAAGATCAGTGCCTTTTTACTATGTAACTTGTTATGTACAGCCCAGGCTTTTTTAAGTCATCAAGGGTTACTGTAAATTCCTACTTACAGTATTCATGTTCCCTTACAGTTGACTGCAATTAGAAGGTCCATGTATCAGCTGTGCTCAAAATGTAGTGAGGAAGGTGGAATGGGAGAAAAGGGGTCTGTATGGAGGATCCCAAGATAAGGTTAGAACCAGATAAAACTGTGCAAGATGGAGTTCCTCAGCACCAATCCTGTATAGACACAGTACACAGGGGAAGTACCATCTCACACCATAAGTTATCCTCATCTGTATCTCCCTACTAGTTGAATATAAGATGGTGCCCAAATGAAGAAAGCAGTAACTGAGATAACAAGCAATTCTGCATTCTTGAGTTTTTTGAGGTTTTGAAGGTTTTTTTTTGTTTTGTTTTGGGGTGGGTTTTTTTGTTTGGTTAGTTGTTGGGGTTTTTTTTAGCACAAAGTTATTCTGACCTCATCCAAAGAAGTATATTCCAAAGGAAAAAGGGGCAGAGCAACACTACCTTATGTCCTTGTTATTCTTGGCTAACAGAGCCAGTTTTCAGTTTATTCAGATCAGCTCTGTGACTCATCTGTTTCTACTCCTTGCTGGCATGGAGATAAAATACTGCAGAGAAACAGTGGAAAGACTTCTGGTCCAATAGACTTCGATTTTAGCAAACCTTTAAGTTGCATCCCGATTGGAAATTTAGAGCAGTGGATAGAAAGTGTAAATAATAAAAGCATTCTTAAATTAACATTTTATAGATCAAAAATAGAAGTTAGGAAGGACTTGTTAACATGAAGATATTAACATGAGAAGAGCCATTGTCCTTTGGGTTAGCATTCTTATTACAGTAACCTCTTTAGTCATGTCTGCATTTCTGTTTTGAGTACACAGAGTATAAAACTCCCATTAACAGCTAAGACTAAGTTATAACAGATGCTCTATTACAGCCACAAAAAAACCCCTCAGGAGTTCTATGACTTAACTTACTCTCATACACACTGTTTTCTCCCTCTAGCCTTGCTCTGTGAGTGCTTGTACAATGGTAGGAGTGTTAAAAGAGGAGGGAGAAGGTAGGTGATAGTTTTGTGTAGACTCTCATGCCCATATCCACCCAGCCCCACTGCTCAGTGTCTTCGTCTGGTTGGCTGTAGCAGGCTTCTTGCTTAGGGCCTTACACAGGCTCTGTAAAATGTTTTACAGCTTACATTCCTCTAAATTCTAGTCAGTGAAGAGAACGAAATCACCACCTGACTTTAGTTCAATGAGTCCAAACTGCTTATTGCTTCAAACTATTTTTCCTGACACGTGAAGGTATCTATCGCTACATAACTCATTTTACTTCCGGAGCTCAGCAAAGTAATGAATTCCCTGTCAGATTTGGGCTGAGAGCAGACTTTCTCTCATGGGAAGACATGACATCTATCTAGGAATAAAACCACAGGAGTAGGTTGTTTTCCAAAACTGACTTTGAGAATATCCAAGTTTCAGTCTAAGTCATTTTCAGGAAATACCCTTCTTCCCAATGTGTCTGCAGTGGAATAAAATGTAGTGCCAAAGAAGCCAGTGGTATGGCAGACTTTACGCACAAGCTTGAGTATCTTGGATGACTTGCAGCATGTCCACTGAAGGAAAAGGGAAGTCAGTATTATAATGCCACCTGGAGGAGAAGGAAAGATTCTGATAAAAAATATAAACCTATGGGTCCTGAAAAAATCGAAGGTAGAGGTGGGGCAAATGACCACACACAGTCTACTTTGACTGGAAATTGATCATTATTACCATCATCAAATGCATACAAATCTGCAATTTGTATGAAAAATGAGTTCTAACCTGTCTGGATTTGCTTATAAAAACAAAGCCAAAATCAAAATGGGAGAGACTGGTTAGGATTCCAGACAGTCAATTATGTTCCAAAGCAAATTCTGGGGATTTAGAATAATCAGATTGCTTGTCTGGGTAGAATGTTCATTATGATTTGCACTACATCCACTTGAACTTACTGCTGTTACTTTCTTCTACTTACTTAAGTAAGTAATTAGTAACCAATAAAGCTTACAATAGCAGAAAGCTTAGGGTGACAGCTTGGCCCATGAAAATCAAGTCTTTTACTCAGCGCTGGTGGGGCTGAGTATCATTCTTCATGTCTAGACTGACTTTAGAGTTGAGACTTCAAAGCCATGGCAGTGCTTGAAAGGCAAGACTGTGTGTTGGAATCAGTGTCTCACTGTATCTGAAGTATAACTCAGCTCTATTAATTTATGGTATGCAGTCAGAGCACTGAAAACATCTTCTCAGAAAGAAAGATCTACATCTTTTCTCAGTCTTTTTCCTAAGGATCCTTTCCAAAACTGTGTTATGACATGTAGCATCTTTCAGGAATCTCAAAAAATGCAAAGCCTCTGACACCCAACAGGAGCAGTAGAAACCACAGTCCAAGCCCATTTCAGGACCTTGCCTGACTACTATCTGATTTACATGTCTGATTTTAACAGTGCAAAAATCATTACTGGAGGCATTTTTCTCACATAAATAATCATTTGGGAGTCTTAATCAGTTTTACATTAAGTATAGGGAATAAATATAGGGATCATGCTCAAGAAGAACTATGAATATAATTTTTTGTCAGCCAGGACAGCTGAACCAGGACAGCTGAACCAGCTGAAAAATGAAACAAAATGTAAAGCTGGCTTTGAAGAAAAATGAAAAAAATACATAGGAAAAGGATATTTTTTTAAATATGAAAGTGTCATATATGTAGATGCATTGAAGAGAGCTTGAAAGGCTGTAGCCATATTAGCACTGCTGGTGATGCATACACACTCTGCATCACTTTGTGCCCCCCTAATTCCCCAGCACAACCCCAAATCTAATTCTTTGTCAACATAGAATTCTTTGACTTTCTGTAAAGAACTGTTCAATGAATTTCATACAAGTTTACAAAGTCTTACAGTTGCAGTTTTAACTTAAAAGTATTCTGTTGGTAAAAGCTCACTTGGATTCAATGTGAGCTATGTGTAACTGTTTAAAATAAAATATATATTCCCCCCCCCCCCCCGAATTTATCATTTTTTCTATATTTAGAAACACTTTTTTAAACTTGAAGAATGGACTGGAAAATGTGGATCCTATTTACTCATGACTTTAACAACCAGGAGAATAAAAATATGACTAACTAATTGCAAATTATCAGTCATTTCTTGTTCAAGCTCTCCTTTCTAGTTTATTTAGTGAATAATTGTTGATGAGAAAAACATTTTCAAGAGAATTTAAGAGCTTGTTTACAAAGGGAGTCATCTTTGAGTGGCTTGTGTTGCTAATACTGTGGGTATTTTTCTTCCATATTAACCTCTGTTAAGGAAGCCTTTGGCACAGCAACAAAAAATCCCTATTCCACATTACATTAACATCTAAAACAGTGGTTGATGTTCATTAAGAAAGTTTTAAATACAAATCTTACTTTAGAATCATAGAATCATTAAGGTTGGAAAAGACCTCTAAGATCATCAAGTCCAACTGTCGACCCAACACCACCATGCCCACTAAACCATGTCCCTAAGCGCCTCATCTACCCGTCTTTTAAATACTTCCAGGGATGGGGACTCAACCACTTCCCTGGGCAGCCTGTTCCAATGTTTAACTACTCTTTCAGTAAAGAAATTTTTCCTCACATCCAATCTAAACCTCCCCTGGCGCAACTTGAGGCCATTTCCTCTTGTCCTATTGCTAGTTACTTGGGAGAAGAGACCGACACCCACCTCACTACAACCTCCTTTCAGGTAGTTGTAGAGCGCGATGAGGTCTCCCCTCAGCCTCCTTTTCTCCAGGCTAAATAACCCCAGTTCCCTCAGCCGCTCCTCATAAGACTTCTTCTCCAGACCCTTCACGAGCCTCGTTGCCCTTCTCTGGACATGCTCCAACACCTCAACGTCCTTCTTGTAGTGAGGGGCCCAAAACTGAACACAGTATTCAAGGTGCGGCCTCACCAGTGCCGAGTACAGGGGCACGGTCACTTCCCTACTCCTGCTGGCCAATGGAGTCAAGTTCCTCATACAAATAATTTGCACCATGCATCAATATAACTTAACATCTTTATGTCTTAGGGCATACAATCTCTCAGTGACTATTCAGATTGTGTACTTAAATATTACTTGGGCATTTGGAAGAGTTTTATAGGCTTTCACTAAGAGACTCCTAGTACCCTAAGATAGAGTTGCAACTGAAGCCTGGACTCCCTGTTCACTCAAGCCTTTCTGAAAATGTCACCCCAGACCTATTTGGACCCTGTAAGAGAATAATGGGAAAATAAAAATAATGATTTCCTGTGACAACTGCTGAGAAATTTATCCAAGTAATTGCATAACAGCAAGAGAAAATGTGGTACGTGAGAAAAAACATTAGTTTAGTTTATTGGGTAAACAATATCAGTTTCTGTTAAATTACTTAATTCTAAGTGAGACAAGTGGGGCAGACCAAGTTCAGGACTGGGGGTTTTGTATGTATTCACACTCTGAAGCTGCTCTATGGCTGACGAAGCAGTAGTGACTTTAACAATTTGTCACAGAGAAAGCAATGACTTCTGTTCTGAGAAGAAGTGACAATTGAAATATACACACAGATTCCAAAAGAATGCCAAACTCACCCAGATTTAATCTGTATCCACAACCATATTTTGATTTTTTTTTTCTTTGTGGAGAGGTGTGGTCTGAGCACACAGCTCTGCTGGGTAGTGCTGAGTTCTTTTCACAACTGGCCTATTAGGTTCCTCTGTGTTTCTGGGTAGGTCACTTAATATATCTCTTTGTGTTTAAAATAGAGCTATGAATACTTAACTTAGAGAAGTATTGCTGAAACTAATACTTTGAAGCCTCTTAAACTTAAAAAATACTATATACTATGCTGTCATTTTCAGACTTTCCACTCCTTTTGTGATTATTTTTGGCAACAATTATTGGATCAGTTATCCAGGTGGTTTTAGAAGCAGCTAAAAAGAAGCTGTAACCCTGTAAAATTATGAACTGAATTCTTCCTGCGTCTGCATTTGAAACAAACAGTTAGCTTGTCTCTGTGAAAAGGAGTTTTCTAATCGTACATTGTATTATCTCAATGAATGAGGAATAGTTTTGAAACAGAGCATACTTACGCTTTCTTTCCACAGATGGCTCCCTGGTACCAGTTTCTGCAGGTGCTGAAGTATTTCTTTTTTGTTCCCATAACTTGTTGAAGGGCACAGACATTTGGGCTATGGGTGGGAGTGAGAAACATTTTATAAAGAATTTTCTGTACATCTTTGGAAAACTTTTATATAAAATAGTGGCGAATACCATTTATGTTGAGCTAGAGTAAGAAATGAACATCTGGCTTCAGTTCCCAGGGCAGGTGTGTTTTCAAGCAACCACAGTGCAAGTTCCCGGGACTGCCCAGCTGGGTTCCTTGGCAAGCCCACCCTCCCAACAGGGACAGAAGATTCCCCTCCGTTCTGCTTTGACCCTCTGTCTCTGATGGGCAGTGATCGCCAGCTGTGCCTAGTCAAGTCTCAATATGCCTTACGTTTCTCCCTTCCCCCTGCGAAGTGAATTAATTACCAGCCGCCAGGGAGCGAGCTGTGAATACCATCAGGCTCTTTTCATTAAAGTCTTTGTCTTGTACACATCTGTGCAGCTGAAGGTCATGGGGAGATGGGGAAGAAAAGTGCCTTGTTCTTTATGTAGAAGGAAACCCTGTCTTCTGTAAATCAATCAGCTATTTTGATTACCAACCATTTGGAGTACCGCAGGCACCTAAGTAAACATTCTGGGAATTACTGGGGACCAAAGGGTAAATTGGCATGTAAATAAAAGGAGTCACAGATTTCAAACGAGGAATACTTTTTCCTTAGCATGGTAGTGTACAGAAGAGGAGTTTCTTAAGGGCAAATTCCATGGAGCAAAGGCATCTTGTCACTAATTTTTATACTTCTACAATTAAAAAAATTCATCAGTTCAAAAGTTAGAACATATATTTTACACCAGTGGGAAGCCAGTGAGGTTTTTTATTTGAAAAACTCAGTGTGTGTGTGTATGTATGTGCGTGTGTGTAGCAGGCAGAGGGAATTCAACAAAGAAAGATAGGATGGCAAACAATTCTTATTCACAGAACATTTTTTATTTAAGAAGACTGAAGGAAAATATGTTTAGACACATGTGTCCCCCTGACACCAGCTGTTCAAATTATTTCCATGTCTCCGAGCAGCCTGGCTTGTAAGCATTGTCTTTTGGGTACCCTGCCGAGCAGCTTGCAGCATTGCTCTAGTGGGAACAGAAGTTTTACAAAGGGCTCCCAGTATATATTCTCATGTTAGAAAGCATTTAAACAGAGTTCATGATTTTCATTAGGCTGGAATAAAGAGAGCAAATACTGTGGGATAGGTGTCAACTCTATTCAAACATTTGAAAACATATATTAAACATATCTGACGTCCCATTACATTAATTGTGAACTGTAATTAACTTCAGTGATTCTAAAACACATGTATTTTATTCATTGAGAAGTGGTGATTTTAGACTTTTCCACATTTTATGAAGCTTAACAGTATTTTGCCTCCTTTTGAAACTCCCCAGAAAACTTTTTATTTAATAAAATAATAATTCTTGTAAAATTGAGAAAATTCTACTTGAATGATAGTAAGAATTCATAGTGAAAAATCACATTTAATATAATGTGAGAGAAAGGGGAGAATAAAGATTAACAAGCTCCCTTTTAAAATAGAAATAAAACCCAGTTACTTACCCTTGGTCGCGTGCCCTTATTCGACTATGAGTTAAAATCTTGTCATAGTGAGCAGAAGCAGCTGCTTCTTCAAAAGCAGACAACAAAAAAGTGGAAAAGGTGAATAAGAAAAAGCTCTTCATCTTTAGTCCTCTGTTGCTTCTGGCAAGTCTAGAAGAGAAAACTGGCAAAGGGTCTGGAGAGCTGACAATTTATATACATGTTGGAAGCTGGTGGGAGGGAACCACAGGATCAACCTGAAACTTCGTACCACCCTCCTTAGAACAGCAGCTTTCGCTGCCAGCTTCAGTAATCTAAATTAGTACCATACATTAACCATATAAACCATTTTTTTTTAATCCCCGACTGACTAATTTCTTCCTTATTACAGAAGGCTTAGCATTTTATTCTGCTGGCACAACAGCAGAGAAAGTTTGAGAAGTTTAGACTCTGACTTATGATCTGGTATTTATAGCACTGAAGCATCCAGAAGTCGTGATCCTTGTGTGTGGTTTTGTTCAAATCCAGAGGAAGATGTTGCCTGTTCCCATAAGAACTGCACTACTTTCCTTTGTTTTCCATGTCCTCACAGTTATCAGCTATGAGCTGTTTAACTAGTGAAGCTGATGAAAGTTCCAAACAATACTGTTGTCAATAACCTGGAATAGCATTTTTGTCTTGAGAAAAAAAAGCTGTATTAACACACATTCTGATTATGAAGTATTAGCGTAAATATTAATTTTAATTCTAATAATAACAGTTGCTGTTACATAATGCTTTTATTCAGAGCTTTCTGTAACCATATAAAAATCGCTGAGTATTTGAAAATTTGAATATATACCTTTCTATACTTATTAGTCAGTCCTTGGGAGCCTCTTGTGCAGTAAATGGAAAATGTAATTCCGAGCTGTAAATGAGGGAACTGAGGCAGAAGGGTGAAGTGACAGGCTCAAGCCTCCAGTGAAGTGACAGTCTTAAGGCTCCAGGACAGCTGGTGTTTGGACTGCAATCCAGGAGTTTGCAATTTTCATGTCAAGGAAAAAAATCTGCCATTTATATAGAAGTGTTTGCATATGAATACAATTTCAACGTATAGTCTATAGATCATTTCAGAGCTTTATGAAAGTAAGGTGGGTTCTAATGGCAGTACTTTGCTGTAGTTCCTTCCTCCAAATGAGAGCGAGTAGCGAGGTGAATAACTGGAAATGGATGCAGTATTGGACTGACACACCTGGCACCAGCCTCTCATTATAGAACAGACACAAATGGGGCAAAGAGCAGCGGGCAGAGACAATGAGTATTTCGTGTATATCATCATAGGTAAAGGTTATAACTAAGCATAGGTATATATACATTTTATGATTAAGATCATGTCTTACATAACCATAGCACTTCATGGTTTCTAAGGTTAAGAGCAGGGACATTTGGTCAAATGGTAGGTGGACTTCTTTTCTACTGCGATCTGTACTCATCCTACCTGCAAATGACTCGAGATAGCTCATGGAAATACCAACATCTCTAGACTCACTGCGAGTGAACTCAGTAAAACTCCGTGCCTGAAACCATCACCGTAAGATCAGCTGATGGAGGTGATGGGTCAGCTCTGTGATATAATATTACAAGTTTTAGGACAATGTCACTGCCACGCTCCTTCTATTCCTCTCAGAGCTTTTTGTCTCTTTCTGGTCTTTGCAGCGAGAAATACAGTGAGAAATATCACCTCCTAAATGCCTAGCTATGACATTTCAAGCTGCTAATTGGCCTCAGTTGATTACCCTTTGCAGTTCTCAATGTACAGATGAAAAAATTAGAAGTTACTCTGTTAAAGTAACTTGACAAACTTCAGAAAGTCCCAGAACTGTCCCAGTAACCTGTCTTCTCAAGAGTGCCTCCTTCCTGAGTCTCTCAACTCTCAGCATAGCTTATGTTCTTCTCTTCCACACTTACCATGTAGCATCAAAAAATGAGTAGAAATTAATGCTGTTGCATGCACTGAGCTCCTGTTGTTTACAGAGCTATCCACCACAGTTAAAGAAGGAGCAATCTGAGCAGGGCAAGTATTTTTATTTCCAGATCTTTCCAGCATTCTGACTAGCGATCCAATCTCAAATCACAGAGAACCCCATTTGTTCTCTGTGTAGAGTACAGTAGGCTATAATTCTTAAACTGGTAGTTCTTATTAATAATACTTTACTCTTCTCTGTTTCCACTTGTCTTCGATTGTGATAGGAGCTGGACATAATGGGAACAAATAGTGATCCTAAGACCATTCAGCTTCCCACTTCCATACATTAATGTTATAAAACTCCCTTTTCCACTTCAGAGGTATAGGAGAAAAGATCTGAAGGATTGTTATATGTCAAACTTAGTATCAAACATGGTAGCAGAGGTAATAGGGTAGCACAGAAAGTGGTGATGAAGAAATATGCAAATATAAAGTCATATTAATTAACCAAATTAAAGGATAATCAACATTAAACATTATAGCAACCCTGGTGACATCATTATATTTAATGAGGTAAATGTTAGTAAAAAATAGTCAATGCAGATGTAAAGTTCACTGAAATAAAATAGCATGAGGAAAGAAAATAATGATCATAAGCTTGACTTTCTGAAAAAACTCTAAATCACTGAACGAGTTGCTCTGGTGAATGGTGTAAAAATGCACAGATCCTAAAATGGATAAAGCTCATCTTTAACTGGAAATTACTTTTTTGAAAATCATCAACCCAATGGAAATTGCACAAATTTATAATTTAAAAACTTCCATTAAAAAAAAACCCAACAAAACAAACAAACAGCAAAACGCATCAAGAAGAAACAGTCCAACTACATGAATCCTATTCCTCATGTATGTTTATGTTAGCCCACATATAGAAACAAATAATGAAGCCAGACTCTGTTTTGCCTGTGATATAATGGTGTGCTGAACAGCACACCAGAGTGATTATCTTCTAATTTGCCAACTAAAATACTGTTCTGGTTAACCAACACTTTAATCACTTGTGCTCATTGCTACTTTATTTATTTTAATTTGTTCTTTATTTACCAAAGTGGCTACCCCACCAAGTAGCCACCTTAGTTTTTTTCCTCCTTTGGCTAAAAACTTTGTGCAATATTATACTTCCTAAGGGATGTTGAAATTCTAATTATAAATGTTGAAAATCTAATTATAAAATGCATTAAAACACCTCATGGATGTGAATTATTATTGTACTAACAGGACTTTTTATTATCCACAGCAGAAGAAGCATATCCAAAGAAATATCTGGAACAAGTATAGAACAAATGCTGATTTTCATCTTCCACAAAATGTAAATAGTGTCAAGAAGAAAATGCTAAGGTATCTGCTATTCTGAATTGTTTCTTGTATTTCTCTAGAGACCTCTAGTGGAGACAACTCTGTAAAAGTCATTTTCTCAAAGCTTCGTTAAGTGTTTACACTAAGAATTTATTGTATGACAAAGCAATTTGTTTTATTATTCTTAAAGAGGATTAGTTTAATTATATGATGCAAGAATCCTTTCATTCAAATATAGGGGTTTGAATAAGTACTTTTACATCAAATTGAAGTAACAGAAGCATCTATCTTAGTCACTTGTAGTTAATTCTATTGATGATGTACAGAAATTTAGCAAAGAAGAATGGAAAGAAATTAAAGGTTTTTCAAATACTGTCTTCCCAGTTAAAACCTGCAGATGGTTCAGATAATTTACAATGTGTGTCATGTGTTAGACATAGTCTGCTTCTTTATTTTATAACTGCTTTATGTGTTTACTTTTTGTTGTGTGAGTGTGTGTGTGCTCAGTGGAAAGAGCAAATGGGCAAAAAAGTTTTAAGATGAAAAGAGAGGCTCCCTCTACGCTGCAGTTGTTTGAATCCTTAGGTTTCCTTGGAAACCTTGATTCAGCAAATTTGGGATTTTTGTCATTAACTTCACTTAGGTCAGCAATTTGCATCTGGAGTAACCTTCAGCATCTCTTAAAAACTAGTTTGTTTTAAGGAATGTCATTGATATGTACTAGAAGATCCCACACAACCCATTGTCCTTTTGGACAAACTAAGAGGTTGATGGTAACATGTGTATAAGAAATTTAGTGTTTGTAAGTGCAAGGTGATACACCTTAGAAGTAAAGCGTTTAGTTGTAAGAGTTCTGTGCCAGTCACAGCTGGAGTATGTGGCATCTCTGCATATCTGCCTTACAGGAGTGTTGTAAGGGAGCTGCAGTCAGGGAAAAAATATTTAACACCTGGTGGTTTACTGCAGCACCACTTAGGAACCCCATCAAAAAAGCAAGAAAAAGCACGAAAAAGCCATGTGAAAAGTCTTCTGTTTCCTTGAGAGTATCTAGCAGAGAACCACTGGGGATAAAAATGTAAAGCATAATCAGTTTAATTCAGTAAGAATTTGTACCTTCTGGAGATATAGATCAGACTTTTTTTTTTAAAATAGTGCAGGGCATGGTAAGCCTGGCTACCAACACGAACAACTAAGCGAAGGTGGTTCCCCTGGTGTAGTGAAGGACCCAGCAATGCTTAGACCAGATGCAGCCTGGTTTCCACACAAACTCACATAATATCTGGGGGTTTTAAACATCAAATAGAGGGAAGAGGGCTTGATGTTTACATGAATACACACAAATCCAGAGCTATAAAGTAAATACCTAATAACATAATAAAATAATAATTATTATAATAATAATAGTGATGATAATACCTCAATGGAAAGTTTGTAAAGGAATAAAATCAAGCTTGGTTTGACTGAAGGTGAGATCCAAAATGTTAAGTATGTTTCCAAGGGGATGGATTATCACCAAAACATTCACTGCAGGATTTCTGATTTAACTGCCTGGCAAAGGTTTACTGCTGTCAGCTCTCTCTCCTTTCCATACCTATTTTAGTGAAGATGAATCCATATACAATTATCACCACAAATGAGAAATGGAAATACACCTCAAGGAAGTAACTAGGAAAGACTTGATGGTGGGCCCTGTGGAGAGGATATTCGTGAGTGCATGGGTTGATAGTCATAGTCAGTCTTGTTGGGAAATTAAAATAAAATAGTCCAAGAAGGCTCCTAATTTTTTCCTCCACTATCACCAGTATTTAGATGTTAATAAACCTTCTTAAGTTACCCATTTATGTTCTGTCACATCAGAGTTTTACTTTAAGGTATCCTAACTCACTTCTGAAACACCATGACCCTGATCAACTGATGATTTTTTATGTGATTGCTGTTCAAACTAGGGTTCATATCACCTAAATTTAGCCATCTCAGAGTCAAAGCTAGTCATCTCGGCTCCCCTTTTACCTCAGATGGACAGAAAGCAATTCAGATTTTAGGTGCAGATGATTTCTGTTCTGTAAGTGCCTCTCTCCTCTAACAGTAGAGCAGATGAGGTGACTAGTCTGAAATAGACTCCTAACATTTAGACAGCCCAATGTCACATGAGAAGAATCCCACCCTTTGCATCCTTTCTTGGGTGGTTTGTTTTTCAGGGAATAGACACTTAGAAATATACTATGTTGAGTAAGATTACTTTACAGTACCATATATTTTCTGGTGATCAGCTGTGTTATTACCTTTTTCCTCTGCTATTTCCCAGCCTAATGACTAGCTCCACAGGGCCTCTTGCTGGTATTCTGCCTAAATTTTCACTTTTATTAAGGTCATCCTATTAAGCATAGCTACATCACACCTGCAGGAGCTAATTAATTTTCCTCCTACTGTTGGGTTTATTTATTCAAATGCTTTTAGATTCTTCTTATAAATCTCATTAGGTTTCTCATTGCCAAGCTATACAATCTGAATCTCTTAATGTTTCCCCATTACCCAATTCTTCTGATCATTATGTTGCTCTTGTCTGAACTTAGCCTCCCATGTCAAAAATCTCTCAGCCAACAAGATATACAAAAGTGAAAACAAATCTCAACATGATTGTATTATGGTTCAAAAGAAGCCAGTACTAATTCTGGATTCATTTCTCTCTGGTCATTTACTGCAGGACTTAGACAAAGGACTCTGCTCCTAAATATAAATTATTTTTGTTTTAAAGTTTAAATTTCATTCGGCACGCCTCTGCAAATGGTTTTTCTCCTCATGTTTCCACTGTTTTTCAGTAACTGAGCTTATTTTATACATTACTCTGTCTTCACAAGCTTAATCAACATATTAAGTAAGGTATTTAGCATATTATTCTTCTCTATGACATCCCCCAATGAATGCATGACATAGCATGTGTATCTATATGGGGATTAAATCACAGAAAGCATTGCTAGATGGAGAAACACAAAGACAGCTCTAAGCCATCTGAGTTTGGGAGAGAAGGGAAGGAGAAAGGAAGACTCAAAGTTGTCATTATTGTGACTCAGAGCTGGAGACACCAATCAATACTTTGGCTCCTGCAATATGTAAGGAAACATCCATCTTTGGATATCCTTGGAAGCTATAGGTGTCTAATTTTTAGGCAAGTCAACAGAAGTTGTAAAATCAATCTGATCCCTTAGAAAGTGTTATTTTATAGTCATATTCTGATGGAAGAAGAACTATTGCTAAATCTTAAAATATCATGGTACATACTACAGCTTTTGTTTATTACAGAATTACTCCATAATATTTATGCATAATGATTAAATTTAAAATGTAATGTTCCTGGATGTGATTCTAAACTAAGACTTATAGTATCTATTATGCCAAATTATTTTTTTCTTTAGGAAACTGTCTTTAATGTTGATTTACAAACCCAGGGAAGGATTATTTCTAATAAATCCCTCACAAGATTTTTGTAGTATGGACTGAGCCTTCTCATGTATTTTGGGAAAAATCTACAGCCCCAAACATCAAAATATTCTACTTTCTCTGTGTCAAAGAGACACCAGACATCCCAACATATGAATTGTTATTTACTGACAAAGTTATGTGCATATGGCAATATTTTATAAAAAATGACAGTTCAGCATAAGTTATATGGTCTTATTCCTCAGTCCTGATCTGCATATTCAGCTCAGTCACCCCGAAAAATAAAATAAGCATTAGGCAAACTCGTCAGGAAATGGGAATGTTGATTCCTCATCCAACAGCAGGTGATGCTGTTGCCATAGGCAAACAGTTCTCTTCTTAGAGAATGAGCACGTCGTCTGGTAATGCAGCCTGAGATAAGATCCACAATATTACCGAGTTCTTGTGCTTATACAGCACATGGCAAGCGTCAGTGTAACACTGAAATAAGAGCTGAGTGAACCAATCAATAGGAGTTAATAAGCTATTCAGGCAGCAGTAGGAATGTAGTACACGGTCCCGAGGAAGCAGCAAAAGCCTACATCAAGGGTGCTTGTACTGTCACCCACTAACACTTCAAGGTTGTCCTGGTATTAGACGGTATGATAGTGAACTACACTGTGTGCCCACGATCTCTTTGCTGCTTAAAGGAAACAAACAAACAAGCAAAAAGAAAAACCTACGAGTCACCCAGTACCATCCAGTTTATTTAGTTAGTTAACACGTCTCCTTGCAAAAATTTTTTTTTGGTTGAGGCTGAAATGACAGCAAATTGTCAGTAATATGCATTCTAAATGGCCCAATTAAATGCTTATTTACTCTGCTGGAAAGCTTTTACAGATTTCAAAGGTCATTTAATCTACTCCAGTGCAAGTAAAAGTCACCACACTTCTAGTTAATCAAAAGGCCATTTATTGCAGTGTCTGCATTGTCAGGAACACTAAGGAGGGGTTCTCAGGATGTATATTACAAAAATGGTAGCTGTTTCATTTGTTGTGAATTTTGTGATGGTTACTGTCAACTTAAGGTAAAATTCCAAGCTTCTTGTTATTTATAGACTGTACACTCCTGAGTGCCATGAGTCCTTCCTGTTACAGCCTGGCTTTGTGACCTAGAATATACAGCTTCTAGGGCATTAATCAAAACCATAAGAAAGATACTGAATGTATGGGGGGTGGGGTGGGGGGGCGTGGGGTGGCGTGGGGTCACTGAGAAAGCTTTGCATAAGAAATGAAGAAAAGAATGGGAATAATCAGCACTTAAGATGAAATTGATCTTTTAAGTTAGGCCTTTGATCACATCAATAAAACTATAATAATAAAAGAACTGGTATTGCTTTGCACTGAGTATAATGTAAAGAGACTTAGGAGTGGCTCCAAATGAAACAAATACTTTCAGCTTTTATAAGGTGGTGATGTTAAACACAGGGAAAAGTGGCAGTCTGGAAGATGTGAAAATAAGGATTACCAAAATTGAGGTGGAGTGAAACTTAAAAGCTTAACTTGCTCAAGTTGAGCTGCTGGTCATGAAATGTATGGAAGGGAAATGGATTTGACATTAAAATGCAGGTTCATCGATGATTTTTTTTTTCTCAAGTTTCAAGTGCACATGCCATAGCAAAATAAATTTAGTCTTATTGCTAAGTAAAGGATGTAGTAGTGTCAACTGAATGTGGGAAAAGAGAAGTGGTTTACGCACCTAGATGCAGTTTTTTGAGAATTATCTGTCATATTCTCAAAGATTTCAGGAAATAGAACCATTAATATTGTTAGCAAGATCTAAAAGTACTTCCAGTTCAGATTTTTTTTTTGAACTGGAAGCAATGTGGCTTGGTTTCAGAAGTCATTGCATAAACTGAATGCAAGATTGATCACTGCTAAGGCCGTGATAAATACTAAAAATAGATTAAAATATTTTTCAGTGAAGAATATATCTCAAAAAATTAATGAAAATTAATATAATTCTATTTACAAGGTTGATTATAAAAACCATTAAAATCTTGAGTTTCAAGAGTTACTGGATATCCACAGCTTCCACTGTAACTAAGCCGGGAGGGATTGGACCCTGGATTCCCACATGGTGTGAAATATCAGGCATCTCTATTTGTCTGACGTTCAAGCTTGTGTTCACTGCCCAGAGTTGAAATTAAATTCAGGGAACCAATTCCAGACATGACAAGATACATTGCCTTCCTTCTTCTCATTTACATTCCTATCTAGCCTGTTGGTGTTCTGTAATTTCTGGAGACAGGGCAATTATCTGTTGTCCCTTCCCTAAAACCAGCTATAATATGTGGCACAAATTTTAGGGATTTCTCAGTATGTGGTTAGGCTACCGTATTGTAAGTGTAGAATAAAAAAAACCAGTATGAGTTCTGAATCAGGGTTTCTTCTTATAAACATTCATACCAAAAAGTAGGTAGTTTATCTAAGCTTTGGAGAATCTTAAGATGTATAAGCTTTTCTAGGAAACAAACTACCCCTTCCAGGAATGAAAGTATTTAGATTTTTAACTTCTAATAATTATGGGTTCACCCAATAAGCCAAATAAATAGTCCTGCCAATAAGAACTCAGTGCAGAGGCATTGTCTCATACCAGTGAGACCCTTCACTGGGTTTACATTTGTGCACAAAACAAAGCACAATGAAAAAGACATCAAAAATCTATTTTGAGTCTCCCTCTGTGGCCAGACTGTAGCTCTCCTATACAATGTGATAAGGTGGTTCAAAACAGAAATACTTTTTTGACAAAAATCATGAGACTGTCTTCACCATGAACATCTTAAAATGCACAAGTTGTCTTCTGAAGAGCTAAGATGGTATGAAAATATGACATGAGTAATGTCACCTTTCTAAAGCAGATCATATAAACCAGCTTGAAGGAAATCCAACTTCTGCCTTTAACTGGATTCCATATAGATTCAGTAAAACACATTTACAGAAAGAGAGTGTTGCTCTGGTAGATGAATGTGAGTTTCAGATTTAGATTTCAATTCAGCGAGTCATATGAGCACATTTGTTGCATTTTAGACTTTTCAAAGCATGCACAGTCAGACTTGATCTGTACTATATGTGTCTGGATGCAGTTCAACATTTGCACATCAGTTTTATTTTCGGTCCTTTCTAGAATATGCGACTTTTCATAGGAGGTGACATCTACTGTAACTTTTATTATTAAGCTGAAACTTTGTTCAGTTTAAGGATCATGACTTCTAAAGCAAAATTACACAAACAAAATCATGCGGAATGTAACCTACCTTGACAAATCAGTAGATATAATGCTGCGAGGTTAGAGAAAACCGATTTTCTCCTTGATGTGGGAAAAGAGTTGAGGAAAAGATTAAGTATATCAGTACTGTATTTTGGAGGGAAAATGAAATCTTTATGTATAATGTCAGGCACAATTATTATTTCAGTGGTTCAGTGGGTTACCATAGCAATACAACCCAGTGGCTTTTGAAATACTTTATTTAGCTTAATCACTGGGGGGAGGGGTTATTGTATTCAGAATCAAGCTTAATCAAAATGACAGAATGATTTTTTTCCCATAACTACAGCAAACAGCCCATAGCTTCACAAAATATGCTTATTGCTTACTTACAGATCCATCTTTTGAAATCATCCTCACTTGTACTACCTAATGCATGATTATATTGCGTAGGACTAAGAGTAAATCACTCAAGTGGTCAGTTTTCATGTTTTCATTCCTACCTATTTTGTGGTGTTTGTAGAACACTTAAAGTTATAGTTACATGACACAGCTCATTACTGTGGGTTGGCATTGACACTGGTTTCAAACAGCATCCTTGTGAGAGGCAGGTGCAATAGTTGAAGTCAGAGCCTGCCTGATGCATCTTTAAGTGACACAGCTTACTTGTTTAGCAGGCAGTTATTCATTGCAAGCAAGCATTTCAGTATCAGATAATTTCTTGCTGCAAAAAAGCTGAATTAGTAGGAATCGGACTGTAATATTGGCTTTTAGGAGTAAAAGCCATGGAACAAAACAAGCATCCACATCTATAGAAGATCAGATGTGTGGCGCATTAAAAACCAGATTCTTGGAAGTTCATGGAAAGATCTATGTATAAAATTACTGGATTGTTATGCTAATGAACAGAACTGCTGTTTGATTATTCTGGCTCTGAAGAAGAAAGTTTTATAATTTCTCATATCACCTAAAATAGTAAAGTATAAGCCCAAACACTGTACTATATATCTTGGATGCCAGAAGTATCTTCCTTGGAGATAATTATTGCAAAAGGAGATGCATTTTGTGTGTGAGGGGTAGCTTTTCCTTTTCAATCATGCATAAAATTTTATACCAGATTGTTTGAGTGATTGGGTAAATTTATACATTTTGCAGTACAGATGACGCCATTATAGTGCTAAAGAATATACTACGCATGGCACAAATCTGGCTGATCATTAAAGAAATTTTAACTCCACTGAATAAGCTGAATTTTAATGAAATTATAGCTAATAAACTATTAGACACATGGCAACCACCTCTTTAAATAACTAGACTGTGACTTTCTCACTTCAGTGCTAGTGACTGCTGTGGAGTATCTATATCAGAAAATTTATATATTATGTGACTGACTCTGAGGCTATCCAAGCAAATAACCAGTACCTGCAGTTCATATAAAACTCAGACTTCTGATTAATTAGGGTTAACGATGTGCAAAGGATTAGCTTCTTAGATGCTACCAATACAAATAGAAATAAGTTTATGAATCTAGTTATAACTGATAAGGGACAAAGTAAAAATGAACATGTTCTACTGACTTTTGTAAATCACTGAGTGACAAACTTTCTAAAAGTTATTTAGCAACTTAGAAGATGCATTCTTATACATGGGAAGAATTCCACCTACAATTCCATGCAACTTTAAATTCTTTTAAAAGTCTGTCCCCAGGACAACTTTGAAAAGGTGACATACTTCAAAGTCAGCACTAGAGCACCTGACAGTATGCATGACCGAAGTTTCACTTTCAGAGATTGAAAGAGAACTTTTGGAATGTAGGAAGCACCAATATAGGGTCAAACCTTTGTCACAATAATATAGGAAGTGAAGTATACAGTGCAGAAACAGCTCTTCGGAAAAAAGTCTACTTTAAGAAGAGGTTATCTTAGGTTGAATTTCTGCTTTTTTTTCTTTTTTATTTTTTTTCTTCAGTTTGGGGGAAAATTCTCTACTGAGCTATATGATCTTGATGAGGCCTGAGAAATGTAAGGACTACTTTGATCCAAGAGAAGACGTGACAGGTACCACGTGCCCCTCTGCCCTGGGAAGTGGGACTGGCGATGGTGGTGAGGTAACCACAGCCCCTGGAACCCCTCACTGCACAGACAGGAGAGAGTAGGGAGGCACTCTGACCTCTGATACCAGCCATAGCCTTCCCCAGCCTCCCTCATGACTTCTGCCCAACACGTGCTGCAATGCAATTCTACAATACCCCCTTCTTCTCCAAACCCACAAAGCCCCCTTCCAGCAGCTCCAGCCCTGCCTATCACCCAGCAAGGCAAGGACAAAATGGGTCCTGGGTGGTGAATCCTTCAAGGACACTTTCCCAGGTCTCAGAGAGGGGCTCAGTGATTGTAGCATTTGCTCTCCTTTGTCCTGCATGCATGTTGTGCTGCCAGGTGGGTGTTGACCCAGATATTTATGGACAGAAAAGCCATAAGCACGGTCTCCGCACGCATGAGAATTGCCTGGTGAGCTTTCCTGGGGCTGCCTCCTGCTTTCCCCTGGCACCCCAGTGAAATCCCATCCCAAGGACTCTGCAGATGTCACTTCCTCCTCTGAGTACCCTGGTATTTTCAGTCAGTTCCAGGAAACATCCCCACAAGTCCCAAGAGCTCCAGAGAGGCTCCAGCATAAGTAGGAACCTCAGTCCACAGCGTGGACCTGCAGGAAGTGAGCCAGAAGTGCCCAGATCCATACACTTTTCCCAAAGGTGTGGGGCAGGTCTTTGGACACCTGAACATGCCTCTGATGGGGGCCTGCTGTGCTCTTCCCAGCATTGCTATGTCTGCGGCAGGAGATGGGCCACCATTACTTGCTGGGAGAGGTGGTGCAAAGGCAGCTTGCTCTTGCCCATGGCTGTGAAAAGGGATCCGTCTCTCAGTTCTTTGGGCAGCACAGGTAGGGGCTGACGGCCCTCATGCAGGGCCTCTTGTACCTCTGTCCCCCTCTTGTTAGCACTGTCCAAGTGAAGGAGGAACCTGCTTGCCCTGTCCCACAGTGACACCTCCTAGCAACCTCCCAGAGCCAAAAGTAGGACGTGGAGGGCTCATTTATGCCCCCAGTGCCCCTAGTCTGGCTGCTGGAGCTGGGCAGGACCCTCCAGACTCACCAGTGTCCTGGAAATTACTTGTTCTGGGCCCCCAGGGAGCTTGTGATATATCCCTGGCTCTGGGCGGGAAAATGACTGCCTTTGTCAGGGCTCCTCCCTGCAGGCAAGCTCCCAGGCCATTCCTGGAGGCTGATGCCTTGGCCTCAGCCAGAGTGTGCCAGGGCCCTTGGGTGGGACACGTGGAGGAAGAGCATGGGAAGAGGGACATGTGCACAGTGCTCAGGAAGCAGTTGGCCTCTACAGCCTTTGAGAGATCCTTGTCCAGAACAGCAGAAGGACTCAGCACTTCCTGACGTTGCCCACCTCTTCCATCCTCCATAGCCCCAGATCACCAGCACGGCCCAGCATAAACACTGCAGGCACACCAGGATGGGGAAGCCTCCTGCATTATTTTCCTGGAACCCGTGGAGTAAAAGCTGTCCTACCACATGGTGATGCTCCCCATCTGTAGGCATGCGTGCTGCCATCAAGGCTGCATCTAGGTACGAGCCCTTTCCTGGGGCATCCCGCAGGCATGGTGGGTGCCCAGCAGCAGTGCCATGCTGACAACGGTTGTGTCTCTCTTGCAGTGACAGGCACTTCACGCAGGGTTGTTCTGCTCCTGACACTTGAAGCATAAAGATGGGGAGAAATTCCTGCCAGAAATATCTTCCATGGGAATTCCAGTCCCCAGCAGGGTGATTCTCTTCTGCCCTTCTGCTGTCCCCACAAGACATAAGAAAGGCACAGGAGGGGTGCTGGATCAGCCTCTGGGTGGGGAGCTCTGACTTTGTGCTCTTGAAAACCTGATTGAAAAAACAATAGGAAAAGGTGGCTCAACTCTTCTCCAGAAGGGCTTTATTCACATCTGTGGATATTGTACATATGCAGGCAAACCCCCTCCTTGCCTACCTTGTCTTCCCAGGTGCCTCTGTACAACAGGTATGAGGCTCTGGATGTGGAAGGTCAGTCAACTGATGATGTGGATGATGGTCCATCTACACCAGAGGTGTTGCCAAGGTCAAAAAGGCCTACCCCCCCCCCATATCACAACCACCTCCACGAGGAAGAAAAGGTGGGTTATAGTTGTAGGCGACTCCCTTCAGAGGGGAACAGAGGGTCCAATATGCCGGAGAGACACCTCCTCTGCTGCTGCCTCCCTGGGGCCCAGATTAAGCACATCACTAGGAAACTTCCTAGCCTGGTGTGGCCCTCGGACTATTACCCATTATTGCTCTTCCATGTGGGTGGCAATGAAGCCGCAAAGCGTAGTCCAAGGGCAATCAAAAGAGACTTCAGGGCCTTGGGACGGTAAGGGAATCCAGAGTACAGGTAATTTTTTCCTCTCTCCTTCCAGTTGCAGGCAGCAACATTGGAAGAAACAGATGGACCCATTAATGCACGGCTCCATGGCTGATGACACCACCAGAATTTTGGGTTTTTCGATAACAGGATGGTCTACGCAACGCCAGGCCTGCTGGCATCAGATGGCATTCAGTTTTCTCAAAGGGGGAAGAGGGTCTTTGCTCATGAGTTAAAGGGCTGATTGACAGAGTTTTAAACTAGACTTGAAGGGGGAGGGGGATAACATTAGGCTTGCCTGTGACAAGCTGTGGGATGACACGCCAAGGTTAGAGGGACGGGGTACCTCAGCCTGTTGCTCTGGGACATGTTGGGTACACTGGAGCACACTTGAAGTCTTAAAGAGATGAGCCAGGGGCTCCTGACGTAATAGGAGCCAACAGGCAAACACCGGTGAAATACCTCAAAGAAATTGAGGGGTGTTCCTCTAAGAAGGTGACACGTCTGACAGCCCAGCTGAAGTGCCTCTACACCAATGCACCCAGCATGGGCAACAAACAGGAGGAGTGGGAAGCCATCATGCTGCTAGAAAGCTACGACTGAGTTGCCATTACTGAAACTTGGTGGGACGAATCCCATGACTGGAGTGCGGCTATCGATGGCTACAGGCTGTTCAGAAGGGACAGGCGAGGAAGGAGGGGCGGAGGCATTGCCCTCTACATCAAGAAATGGATAGATTGTGAAGAGCTGTCTAAAGAACAGCCATGAGCAGGTTGAAAGCTTATGGGCAAGAATTAGAGACCAAGGCAACAAAGGGAACCCTGTGGTTGCTGTTTACTACAGGCCGCCTGATCAAGGGGAGCCTATTGACGAAGCCTTCTTACTCCAGCTACAGGAGGCATCGTGCCTGCAGGCTCTCATCCTGCTGGGGGACTTCAACCACCCCAACATCTGCTGGAAAAGTAGCACAGCGAGCTGTAGGCAATCCAGGAGACTCCTGGAGTGCATCGAGGATAACTTCTTAAACCAGGTAATAGACAGTCCTACCAGAGGGGATGCGTTACTGGACCTGTTGGTCACCA
>NW_008825109.1:21587-37648 GCF_000699105.1 Pygoscelis adeliae | reverse complement strand
GAAGCACTGGCACAGGTTGCCCAGAGAGGTGGTGGGTGCCCCATCCCTGGAAACATTCAAGGTGAGGTTGGATGGGGCCCTGAGCAACCTGGTCTAGTTGAAGATGTCCCTGCTCATTGCAGGGGGGTTGGACTTGATTACCTTTAAACGTCCCTTCCTACCCAAGCTATTCCACAATTCTATGATCCTATATGTTTTATTTATGTATGTATATGCTATATAAAACTGCTATATATAAGATATATATGTCTTTTTATCTGGAGAGAGAAAAATATATAAAAATGTAATTTTTTTTATATATGAGGTCCAAAGAAAACTTGCAGCCAATCAGAAGCTGCTCTGAGACCCTGTGGGTTTGGCAGCTTAAAAAGAAAGGCAACTATCAAATTGTGAAGCAGTATGAAAACACATGGGTCTAACATTGTCAAATATGTTGCGTCCCATAAAATGGCAGCTAAAACAACATGTCAGCCTCTGTGTTTTTAGCAGGAGGGGACCTGCAGCTCTGACACCTTTTGGGTGTAGATGTAACTGGAAGAGGAAGGGACTTTGGGGGCAAGAAGGACATGCAGCTGCTGGTGGATGCAGGCCTTCCCTGGTCGCTGGAGAATGGCACCTGTCCCTTGTCTTGAGTCAACATTGTCCCTGTCTGGCCAGCCTGACCTGAAGGGCATCTCCTGGGGTCCCATCAGCATCTGATGCAGGCACACAATGAGGAGCTCTTTCACCCAGCCGGAACTGTCTAAGCTACATATCTTGTGTCCGTTTGAAATTGCTGGTGAAAGAGCTGCCCTCATTCCAGCCCAAACCAATCCTATCAGAAAGAGTTGGAAAACTGATACTGGATCGCATGTTTCCTACCAAGCATTGCCTAAGAATGGGCAGCAAGTACTGTAAATAATTACATTATCAAAGCACCATTTTCCACTCTTCCTCTCTGGATGAAACAGGTGTGCCTTCAGGAGCTGTATGTAACACAGAATATAGGTATTCTGCCTTTCTGCAGCTGATATTTTTCAGTTGACAATCATTTGCTGGCTTAGGCAATTACAGACAATGCCTGAGACTCCTTTTGTGGCCTTTTCAACTCAGTGACCTTCTGCATTTCTTTCATTTACTCAGCTGGTAACTTAAGATCATAGCTGCTTTATATGCATGGACAGTGAAGGAAAATGGTCATTGACCGATTAACAATAATACAGATAGCAATTTCATAGCTTTGGTTGCAAAGATAAATATTTCCCACTACTAATTGATTTTGGCTCCTTTCTGTGTGTCTGCATGTTTTGTTCTACTGATGGATTTTGACTCTTTTATACTTGTGTGTTTGGTTTTTAGCACAGCGGGTGTATCAGCATCAGGGAAAGATGCCTGGTTTTGAAGAAGTGCAAATTTTCTCTGAAGAGATACAAATAGAGTCCTTCAGCAGTAATGATACAAACAGTCTGGATTCCTTACTGGACAAGTTAGATAGTTAAATAATTATTCTACAATTAAAATAGCCTTGGGGTTTTCTTCTTGAAACAAGTAAGAAAATTCAAGGATTCTGAAGTCTATTACTTCTGAAACAGCATGTAAAAGGTCCTAATCTGAGTGTGCTGATTTTATCTGTCATAGACATACTTAAAATTTTAAATGGAAAAAGGCATTATTGGCAAAGAGGTGGTAATGATGAGCAGCTAAGACAAGGATATAAAATAATTGCTATTTAGAGCTTCATTGATGGACTGTTGTGACAAGTCTGGATAAAAAGTATGTACGGAACAAGAAAATATATTTTTTGGAAAGCATGAAAATTTAGACAATTTTCATGACTTTAGTGTCTGATGTGGAAAAAGGATGATCACGGTTTTTAGAGAAAAAATAAAGTAGCATTAATCTCATCCAGCTTTAGACATTTAAAGTTAGATACCTAAATCCCCTGGGTTTTTTACATTTAGTGGAGTGAAATCAGCCTCTCCAGAGGTCCTAATTTAGCTTAGAAAGGATCATGCTCTGATAATACCTCTCTTCTTGTAGCGAGGTGGGTGTCAGTCTCTTTACCCAAGTAAAAAGTGAAAGGACGAGAGGAAACGGCCTCAAGTTGAGCCAGGGGAGGTTTAGATTGGGTATTAGGAAAAATTCCTTCACTGAAAGGGTTGTCAAGCACTGGAACAGGCTGCCCAGGGAAGTGGTTGAGTCACCATCCCTGGAGGTATTTAAAAGACATGTAGACGTGGTGCTTAGGGACATGGTTTAGTGGTGGACTTGGTGGTGCTAGGTTAACAGTTGAACTCAATGATCTTAAAGGTCTTTTCTAACCTAAATGATTCTATGATTCTTTCCACTGACTACAAAAGAAGCCTAAGGTGGCATTTAACTTTTAATCAATTAAGTTAGGGTGGATGAATATATACCTTGAATACTCTACAATAAAATAAATGATGGTGAGAACACTGAATGGGAACCTGATATTATAAAGCATGAGAAAGTGTGTTAATAGGAAATCCAAAACTGAGATTTTGGAATTAAGGAAAAAAAATACTATGGGAAGAAAACTTGAATTTTTTTGTCATCTTGGACTCTTTTCTGAAATAAGAAAGAATAAATGGTACCATGCTCCTGCTCTTTACAGCCAATTAACAGGTCAATTATACACCCCAATAAAAATTCAGACGGTTTTGAACTATTAGGCAATGGATTTTATACTCATAGCGTGAAAAATGTACCTTGACAATTAATGTGAGCTGTAAAACTGCAGCAAATAACTTTTTTTTTTTTAAAAAATAGCAGAAAATAGCACTTGTATATTTAATGCCTGCTCCAGTTCTCATTCAAAATAATGGGAATGCCTTATCTTCCAGGAAGTCCTGGATTGTTCACTCAAACATTAAGTCAGTGATACTGTTTGCTTAAATTGTACGGCTACAGCAGACACTCTTCCATTGGACTGAGAGAAGGAGAAAGTAGGACGTCATGAATGAGTTACTGTGTTTGGTGGCCTTTCATCTGCAACTGGTTTTTACTGTTGTCAATTTTCAGAAGTCAGATGTGTTTGTCACATACATCTGTTTGTCACAAGAAATGGATATAGAAATATTTATCAAATTCTACTGTAATGACTCTTGCCACTTACATGAATCAGGCAGCCCATGCAAGAAATTACCATAATGATAGATGGGAGAAAGAAGCAAGATGCAAAATTTAAGCCACTAAGCTTAATTTAAGTCACTTCTGCAGTTCACTGCAAGTTACAAAGAACATACTTCCATTCATCCAAGGTATAACACGATTTTCTATGATATGCATCACACGAAGCATACTGTGGTTGGTAGACATGTATGAGATGGTTCTTTCTGTAGAATTTATATTATAGAAAGTTGACTAGAGAATAATAACATTGTGTACAGATGCTTCCATAAAAAGTGATTTCTCCTGAGTTGAGCACCCAGAGCTCCTGGGAGTGAGTCTGGATGCTTTTTTTCAGACTTCTATATTTGACCAGTTTGACACAAACTGTCCTTGATGTGATCATCAAAGTTGCATGGAACAATACTTGGTCAATATTACGTCTTACATTACTTCTAACTAAATAATAATCTCCAGTTCTAGCTTGAATAATACTAGATAATTCTAGCATGAGTAATCATCAGTTCCAAGGTTTCCTTTTTAATATAAGGATGTGTCTAAATTAATTTAGAATTTCTTCCTATATTCTGCTCACACAGGCCTTAATTTGGATATGATAATCCTCCCATCTGTAATTAAAACCTGGAGTTAAAGAAGATGAAGAGCAAAAAATGGGAGAACATCAACCCTGGGCATATTAAGATTGATCTTTGTTTCTAGCAGATGGTGTACACATAGAGGTTAATAATGAAAAACATAATGCTTTGCTCTGTCATTTTTAGCCGTGCTTCCAAATGCTTTGTTCTTTGTCACACAATTGCTTAAAAACACTTAAGGTCTCCTCCTATTTTACACAGCTCCCTCTGGCAGGATAAGGATGGCTGACGTGGAAAGGAAATAAACCTGCATGCACTTTAAGGAAGCCCTTAAGACTTCCAGAATAAAGTAAAATGGAAGACATAAAAATGAGAATGAGACTGTCAAAATAAATTATAATCAGTCCAAACTGTATATAAAGTTCACACCAGACTTTTAAATGTAATGTACTGCTAACATTTAATGAGAGCTGTGACTGAATGTGGGTTTTGTGTCATTACAGAGCAACTGCACATTTATGCTGATGCCTTGCCTGGACTTGCCTTAAAGCACTGGCTGTTACCGTCAAAGCTGGAGAAAAAAATCCCTTTGAAGCCTTGGACTTTTGAAGTGAGTATAGACACCAGATACATGACAGAGGGCACGACCCAGCCTTTAAAGCCCTGTGTACTGGATAGCCACGTGCATACAGAGTTTAGGAAACTCCTCTTTGCTGAAGGTGCCGTCAGAAATGGCGCCTGGCTTTGGTCTGGTTCTCAGAAGTTTAAACACAAAGGCTCTTGGTTCCACCCCCCACCCCCCCCCCCCCCCCCCAGCTAAGTGTTCAGACAGAGGTTTAAGAGAAAGGGACTCTTATACAGCACCTGGCTGCTCTTCATCTCCAGAAGGAACGTTTGGGAGCATCTTGAGCAGATGTCATTAAATAACAATGGACATCTGACCCCGGGGCTGCAGGGTAGGTTGTGCCGGGAGAGGCTGGGGCTGCCCTGTGCCAGTCACAACCGGTTCCAGCCGGTTCCAAAGAGCTTGGCAATGGCAAAACCAACCTGCCGCCCACCCCACCCCCACCAAAACTTGGTAGCTTTCTTGGTTTTTTGTTCTACAGCCCATCCAGCAAGGACCAGGGGTGGAGTTTGTCACGAAGCACGTTCAAATCCTCGCCGCCTTCCTGGTTTTGTGTTTTGGGGAGGCGAGGGGTGGCATTTTGCTGAGGATGGGTATGTGTCGTCGCAGTGTCGGTCCCTACGGCCTGGGAGAGGGGGTAGAGTTTGGAGGCTGCTCGAACAGTTCTTAAATACCTGTTTAGCAAGGTGAAGGGTGGGATGTGTTGCGCATCCTTTTGTCTTCCTGAGTATTGATGGTGAACTGTCTAATTCTTCCTCCCAAGGTTTGTATTGTATTACCTGTCTCAAGAAATGATGTTTTACACTATAAGAAAGATCTGATTCTTCTAATAGAATTTTTGGTCTTAGTTTTTAATTATTTGTGTTTGAAGACAAGAGTGGATTTGTTTGGATTTAAATCACAAGATGTCTTGAGGGTTTTTCTCCTCTATAAGACTTTGATTAATTTGACTTTCTCAGTACAGAGGTTCTCACTAGGTATCTTTTCAGCAGCTACCCTGGAGCTGTATGATTTATGAAATGAAAATGTAAACAGGTGCATGTATTTCAGCAAATAAATCAATCAAGTTATGGTGTATATTTAGTTCCCAAGCACTGTTTTATTTATTTTCCTATTCAATTGAGGGCTAACACTTGCCCATCTTTATAGGTTCTGAATATCTGAAGACATAAAATTTGTGTTCCAGCTGTGATTATTTCTGCAGGCAAGGTTCCTTTGCAGAAACAGCTTCTGAAAACAGCAAATATTAATTTGGTAGATTTCAGAGAATGATTATGGAAAGTAGATTTTCTAGAACACATCCTGTAAACACAGCTGAGCCAAAGAACTTTGCACTGGTCCTGGGGTTGTGGTGATATGGCACCTGTTGCAGAGGTCTAACCTGTGGGTTAGTGTGTGCTGTGTGTGTTCGTGTTGATGTGCAGACCACAGAGAAGCTTGCTCTAGCTTCTGCCTTACAGTGTAGAACAATATGTCATGCTTGAAAATCCTTAAGAGACTGTAGAAATCGTAAGCTTAGAAAGCCTATTGGCTAAGTAAATAACCCCTATTCTAAGTGAATGACCCCTAAAATGCAAAGATGTTTGACAGCAAAACAAAGTAAATAAAAGATGGAAGATTATATGTGGTATTCTTACTATTCAAGAGTAACCACAGTCTGACCAGCATCAAAAGAAAACACAAACTAAAGCTAATGAGTTCTTCTATTCAATAAGAAGTGTTGATGTGGCTGCAACATGTTCACCTCCTTGCATGACTAAAACGTTTTTGTCTTACACTAGACATAGAATTGGAGGTGCTAAATAGAGCTCACTGTCTGAGTTCAAAGTCAGTTCTTCCAAGGAAGGCAAAACATTCCTGTCCCAGGAAGCAGCAAGGGACTGCAAAGAACAGCAACCAGGCAGATCCGCTGCCGTTATTCTTACTACCCTCAGAGCAAAAGCTGTGGCTGAGGAGCTGTGTCTGTGGAGGGCTGTATTCAGATTATGTTGCTTAGCCCTTTGGGACTACTGAGAACTGATAAAGCTGCCCTTCCTTGAGTCTGGGTCAGTGCTACGGCTTGGGATCAGGAAATTATAAATGGAAACTGAATGCAACAAGTTCACTTCAATCAGATGTCTTGCATTTACCCTTTATCTAACAGCTGTAGTTCATAAGTGTTGATAAGTGTCATGGAAAGGAGGATACAAATCTGAAGATGAACCTAAAATACAAACCAAACAGAAATGAGAGGAGTTCCTTTTGTCATTACCAAAAAATTAAGTCTAGTGGCAGTTTGATATGAGTTGAATGGAAAAAAAGGAAGCCTCATGGTTAAATATTTTGTACTTGAGTATTTTAAAATTATTTTCAGATAAACACCCCTAAATTTAGCAAAAAGTTTTTTTTTAAAAATAAACCTATTTTTCTCTTCAGCTTTATATCTGAGTCGTAGTTGGCTCAGATTAAAAATAAGTGACCATGCATAAACATTAAAAAGTAATTTCAGAGGCACCTACCCTACTAAAGAAGGTTATGTTCCAGAACAGAGAGTTTTCCTTCATTTGTTTTATACATTATAGCCTTATCAAGTTACTGATTGGTGAAATAAACATTTCTCTAAGGACTACAGATGCTGGAATGAGAGTAATGACTCAAAAAAAAGCTATAATTAACTGTGGCAGGGGTCCTCTAGGAAGTGAATAAGTATCCTCTGACATAATAAATAGCAAGAGTTTTAAATGAGTCATTGTAGTTTATAAAGTAAATAATAGTTACTTTAACAAATGTGTTACTATATAATTGTCCGTGTCAATGATTACAGATTATCTGGAAAATATAGTCTGCTGCAATAGAAATACCATGGAGTTTAAAACCTTTGTATGCATCTTAACCTCCTCAGATGCACAAAATTCTTTCTATGCCCACCCTTCTTATAAGAAAAAACACATGTCAATCTACAAAAGGATCCCACAGGCCGGAGGAATCAGGTGCTTTGCTAGCACCCCTCCCATCTCCTGTATTGAGGGCTTGTTCTCAGGGAGGGAGAGTTGATCATACCGGACACAGACTTCTCAAGGATGGATGGATTTCAGCATGTGGAGAAGCTTAGGACTGGTCATGTGGCTTTCCTGACCTCAGAGGTACATTCTGTGTACCCTGTTCAGTGGCACATTGCAGGCTTTACCCCCTGGTGTCATTTATCACAAAGTAGCCTGCATCGCCAGGCTCTATACAGTTCTTATCGTAGGTGGACAAACGAGGTGAGAACTTAACTCCTGGTCTGCCTACAAGCAAACTCTTCATTTTTTCAAGTTTTCCTTCCTGGAGGCTTCCAGGAACTCACTGCATTGCAAATCTAAAAAATCAGTAATGAAATTGTCAGTGGAGAGGTTATGTTCATCTGGTAGTTCTTTCAGCTGTACTGTTTGAATTTCAAGCTCTTCATATTTAAAAGAATAGAGCTAGAAAAGAATGAGGCAGGAAGGCACCTCTGGAGATCACCTCGTCCAGTCCCCTGCTCAGAGCAGAGTCAGCTAGAGCAGGTTGCTCAGAGCTGTGTCCAGTCAAGTTTTGAACATCTCCAGGTATGGAGACTCCACAGCCTCTCTGGGAAACCTGTTCCAGTGTTTCACCACCCTCACAGTGAAACATTTTTTCTTATTTTTAAATGGAATTTCCTGTATTTCAGTTTTTGTTCATTGCCTCATGTCCATTCACTAGATACCACTGGGTGTCTGTTGTCTTTACACCCTCCCATTAGATATGGCTTTTTAAAAAACAGTTACTAAGTTCTTTCCAAAAATATCTGTAGAGACTCAGCTGACTCCTGTGTAGAGCAGAATGTGATTTTTCTTGTTTCTGTGAACTGATGAACCAGGGATGTGAAAGTTCAGCCATCATTTTATTATTAAACAAATGGCAGCAGAACCCAGGAGATTTGAGCATGAAAACTTATCTGCATGAAAGCATTTCAACCATTATTCTCGGTGCTTGGCAGCTTTAAGCCCAATGCCATATTACTATAAGGCCTGTAATGGACCTTTTATTCCCCCTTACAGATGTAGCAAAGGGTACTTCACATTACACTCCCTTTGAACTCTGGATATAAAAACAAACTTTCAGCTAGGATAATTACTCCTATAATGGTTCAATTTCAAGTGTTTTAAATTAGCCTTTCATTATTACAGACTCCAGCTTCTTACATACAGAGTTGATCAAAATGAAAGTGTGTTTTAAGCAAGTTTAATTTGCTGTGGTGTATTTTTGTGTTACTTCTACATAATCTTTTTCTAAACCCAAAGAGCAGGCATGGATCTTAAGCTAAACCAAAATACATTCCAATAAATAAGTACTAGAATTATCTGAACACTTTTTTTAAAAACAAAATCAAAGCCCTCAAACTTAAAAGAAATTTGTTTCCAGTGAACTATTTAAAACAGACTCACTAAAATACTTTGTAGATGTGAATGAACTTTAAAAGCTGCTTGGAACACTTCGACTGCTTTGCCTTAGATAGGTGAAAGCTTAACAAGGATCAGCCACTGTGAATCTTGTGTGACTCATCAGAGCTAATCAAGACCAGACAGTTCAGGTCTGGATATTGAGTACACGGAAGAAACTGCTTATATACAGTCTACAGCCCAAATTGTGTTTACCAGATATAGCAACCTGGTTAGTTTTAAATAATTTTAATAATTTAAATAAGCTAACAGGAAATGTATGGCCTAAGCAATAAGGGAAATAAATAGTCACCTAAGTATGTGTTATGAATTATAATTACAAGGTAAATTAATACAGCCATGTTAAAAAGCTGCATGTAAACTGGTAAAAGCTCAATTCAAGGTCCATGTTATGTTTAAAAAAAAAAACAAAAAACCTATGGAGTCATCTAAACATGTCTTTCTTCTCAATACTTTTAGAGGGTGTATATTTAAACTAGGATCTCACCTGCTCTGGCTTTCTAGGGCATGGTTGTCTCAAAAACTTGTAACAGTTCAGACAGTGCCTGATGAACAGAGATTAACATTTTATCACTCGGAAAAACTACAGGGTATTTTTTTTTTCTTACCACTGTCATACAGGGGAACTGATAATCTAATAGATTTCTACAAAAATTCCCTGAAATCCTTTTCCCAATTGTAATGATTTTTTCCACACCTATGGCGTGTAATGACTGTCATGGAGACATTATTGTAATAGTGTCGTCTTGTTCTCCTCCCCATTTTAACAGTAGGATCAGTCTGTGGTAAGCCATATATTTCCCAGTTACAGGGTGATACTCATGTCTTTACTCACAATAGGAACCAGATATAATTAAAATATGCAAGGGTGATTTTTGGTGTGGATAATATAGTGTAGTTTCCTCTGCAATCTCTTACACAAAACTAAATCAGTGATCAGAATAAAGCAAAAACCAAACAAACAAAAAAGAGCCTGACTGGGAAATTTCACCAACTTGCTTTTCTTATACGTAAGGAAATGATGTGATATTATATGTATTATGATGTGATTCCTTATACGTAAGGAATGTTGTGATAACATCTGAGGATTAATTGGAAATACTTATACCAGAAGAAGAAGTAGATGCTGAGCTCAAATCTAGAGCCATCCTTAATATTGTCCCAATACTGGTGTCCTGATAATTTGCTTGTAAGCTGAATGTGTAAATAGAGAAGAAGGAAATAGATAAAAAAATAGTGTTGCTAAAAGCTGAAATGTTCTGTCTATGTATTTGCAACATAGAGCAGTACAGGGCATTCACACTGTTGATATTATTTTCGTTGCACAGCATATAGGATCTAAAGATGAATTCTCAGCAGGGCCCGTGGATGGATCTTGTTTTACTTTAATAGCTACCTAAAAGTATGCCCTGAGGAAGGAGCAGAATTCTGTGCAATGCAACATAAACAAAAAAGAGCCCCAGTCACCATCATTCTAGGTTCCTGTATATCCTTAGGGATGTGAGACCTAATGCATTGTGAAGAATTTAATTATAAAAGTGGAATTAAGTCCTGTTAGTCAGAAAGTACAAATAGAACAGTATTCAGAAATTTCTGGAGCCTTTTTTTTAAAGATTGACTATATTTCACATTCCTGGTTTTCCTCAGAGGTTTGCGGAGCTCTTTGTGCTAAAGGAAAAAACTCAGAAACACCACAACAAACTATTTAGCACAAAACCATGACAGCCTCTGAGTGGCCTGCAGCTTTCTATCAAAACTCTGGGCAATTTTTGAGGGGAAATATTCCCTTTGAGTTCCATAACACAAAGTTTTTTTGAGATTTAAAGTGTTTTGCATTTGATTACATGAGGCTAAATAATATTGTTCTTTTGACATGAGAAACTAATAATGATGTACTGCTCTTTTCCAGAACATTCTAGTATTTTTCAACCCAATCAACTGAGCAGTTGATAGCACCCTGCATTAGAGTGCAGAGACTTCTGTTGCTTCATTGACTGATTAGTATCAACATAGAAATATAAAAATGAAAGAAGGCCAGTCCGTTTGCAAGGAGAAGCTGCACGTGTGCATACAATCCATAGTTCAATTCAGCTTCAAGTTCAGTGGGAGTAGTTGTATCTGCAAAGCTAAGCACGGTGGTGGTTGTAGATTAAGGACTGTTTTCTCTTGGTAAAAGTAAGCTCCTTTCAAGAGTAGAAAAAAAACTTTTTGCCAAAAGTTTTCAGAAAAAACAGAGTTCTTTGAAATAAATATGAGTCAGTAAGAGTATAATTTACAAATTACTACTTTTTTTTTTTTAAATAAAGAGGAGACATGTATTTCAGGTTAAGTTATTCCAAGTATGGAATGTCAACCGTATTTTTCTGTTTGTGTCCTAAAACTGTTTTGGAAATAGGTCTTAGACTTCCAAGTGTGCTGGCCTCAGGCCTATAAAGCTACTCCAATGCTTCAGGTTTTGTTCTGGTTTTATTTTTTTTCCCCTGGATCTGCCATTTTAGGTATGTATAAAACATTTATTTCAATTTGTAATCTTTTTTATCCTGTCTAATTTTAAAAATTCCCTGTATTGTGAGCATATTCAAGACTGTTAGATGTTCTGAAAGGTTTCCTTATTTACTGTAATGTTGCCTGGGGTCTGTACATTCTCTACAAAGGTCTGAAAATTCAGTTTGAGGTTTTACAACACTGAAGTGATAAAAGTAGGTAAGAAGTAGTTCTTGATAAGCATCAAGACTAAGCCATCAAAAACTAGTGGACAATTAAAAAATGAATGCAGCAATAGCTAGTCACCAAAATCTCTTCCTAGGTTTGTTTTTTCAAAGGCAAGGTCAAACCAATAATATAATGCTGCAAACACCAGCACCTTCTATCTCACAGAATATTAGACATCAATCCCCTGAATTTGTTCAAGGCAGAAACAAGGACAAGGGAGAAATGATTTTAAGCCACCTCTTAGCTTTTTTGCTATGGGAGTCAAATGAATGCTCAGCGTCTGATATATTTGTGTTCCCAGGGATTTAGTGGGTGGGGCTGGGATGCTTCCAGAAATACTTGTGGGCTCAAGTTCATGGTGGAGGTGCTGCTGACAAAGTCACAGCAGCCGCTCGGTGGCTGCCGTTCTTTGCAAATGAAGAACCCTCTGCAGCCTGGGCTAAGGTGCAGCTTCAAGTCCATTGTGCCAGAGGGACACAAGCTCTTGGCAAGCCAAGCAGTTTCCCAGCTAGGTCTGGGTTATGCTTAGCCTTTCATACCAGAATAGGTTAATGCTGAGAAAACTCCGGTAGTCTGGGGGGAGACCTAGCTACTTGCTGATGATGATACCATGATAAAGTCCCACCAGAGACAGTGTGATGGGACTGGGATTGTTGTGGCTGGGATGAATGCCAAATCCACCAGACTATTTTATATTAATAAGCATTTTTCTTAGGTTCTCCTGTTAGACTTGTTCTACTTTATAGGTATCTTTTTTTGATAAGAAGAAATGGAGAAACTGTTCAGGGTGCTTAGCTGGGTTTGGGACATACAGGCTTCTTTTACAGTACATATTTCACCTAAAAGTGGGAAGCTTCCTCCAGGCTACCTAAGATCCTTGAGGTATGGACAATCTTTTTGTAGATGGGCACTTCAGAGAGAGCAAGAATTAGAACCTGTTCTTCTGAGCTGAGTGTCCTTTAAAATAGGTCTACCAATATTTTGGAAAGAGGACCGGTCCTCTTCTCACCTAGGAGTCTAAGCTAGAGGGAAACACCTCCTGCCCCTTTGCCTCTTCAGTTTTCCCCACAGTAGCTGAAGTAACTTGATACTCAGAAGTTTTCTTTCTAATCCTTAAAAATTGTGAAAGAAGCTTGGGTGCTAAATAAAGAGATAGCAAAGTATCTACCTTTTTTTAATAGAAATGCCTAAGTCTGCTTCCAGGTATAGCAGTGAAGTATTTAATTTTCAATATTTAGTTAACAAGGTCATAATGCAATAAAGCAAATGTTAGATTCTCCTCTGTTGTGATCGTTTCAAGAACCTCTGTGAAAAGAGATGGTCTAGGCATTAGGAAGCATGCTTGGATATTAAAAATATATGCTTGTTCACTGCCTTGATGCCAAATCAAAAACACATCTTAAACATGTCCAAGTCATTTACTGGAAAAATACAAAGATCACAAGGTCACGATTAGCAAACAAAACATGATTAAGAGCAGAAAATACACTACTAAACTACAAGACATTCCCAGGGAGTGGAAGGATAGAACATTTCTGGGAAAGAACTGAAAAGCGAAAACTTTGTTTCATAGCCAATAAACAAAGTATGAAACTAAAAAAAAAAAAAAGAGTAGGTTATTTCAATTCATTTTTAAAAAATCATTTGTATTTATAAAGGTTAAAAAAGAAACAAAGATCAGTTAGTAGATTTTCCTGCAAATTCTGGGAATGCTTTAGTCATCTTCATGTTCACTTCCTCCTTCCATTAACGGAAATGGTTCTGTCTGAAAGCATCAGTATGAACCTGATAGGAAGGCATAAAACACAAAATAGGCCCCAAGATGGAAATTAGAATGATGAAATATAATCCTAAATCCTCATTGCCTATCATCGTTAAAAACCAGATATCCCTGTTGTGTGAGTAGGTGTATTAGACTAAATGTCTTAACCAAACTGTATTGGAAGTAAATTCCAACTGCAGTTTCAGCTGGATATGGTTTTCTTCACTCTCAGCTTAAGCTTTTAGAGTACTCTTCAATATTTGTAGTGTCTGTTTAATGCATGATGATCCAAAGTCAGCTGAAAAAAGGTCATGTAATATGATGACCCCCTGACACAAAAAGTGTTCTTTGGTGTTCTGCCTCATGCTTAATACTGACAAATGATTAAAAAAAATTGTTTTGGGTCACACAACATGTGAGATGAAGAATGGTTGAAAGACTGGTTAAATTTTCTTGTCATATATGAAGAGTGAATATACTAGTTCAGAAATTGTGTGTGACTGAATGACTTGACTGAGTGAACATCGAGGACAGAGAAGGGAAAGAAAGTATGCAAAAAGACCAGGAGATGTGAGAACAGGGAAAAGAATGGTGGAAGAGGAAGAGATACTGGAGGACTGAATTTTGAAGGATGGAGAGTCAATAGTAAATACAGATAGAAACAAAGGGGAAGAGAATTTGGAATACCAGAGAGAAGCCTGGAAAAGAAAGAACCAAAGTGAGCATGGAGGTATGTATATTGTTCATCTATGTCATTTACTGACTGAATTGATTTCAAGAACCATTGACTGAATGATTTTGTGTGATTCCTGAAGCAGGTGCTGCGGACATGACTTAGCACGCTGTTTTCCTCATAAATTCTGTTCACTACAGCTATTCCCACTGAGATGGCATGGGAACTGAGGTATAGCCCTCCTATTCATACCATACAGCTCAGCCTTGCATCAAACTGCAGCAGCTGCAGGTATAAATATTTCCAATAGGCAGCAGTCTTGGCCTGCAGATGCAGCAATAATACATAGTAGTATTGTTGTAATTTACTTCTAAAGTTTCCAGCACATCTATTATCTTAAACAGATGTAGAGAGGAGTTATTCCATCTTGCTCTGCAATGTGCCTATCTCTGGGATGAATCATCGTCTCTGTTTAATGGGATAGTTACTCTCATCTGAAGTATAAAGATGTGAACTAAATAAAGTCTTTCTTCCAATTGTATTCCTTCTCTGTTTTTCAAACTGAGAAAGAAACAGGCCAGAGAGGAAAATAAGCCAAAATAAAGCCTGAAATGTTGCTCCTAGTTTGAAGAATCACTTTGACACAGTCAGGAGATAACATAAGTCAATGTTGTTATGCTTTCTTTGACACTGATGACAGTGTCACAGAAGATCAGTAAGCAAATCCCAGGTGAGATTTCAGAAGTTGACTAATGCGAATACTTCAAATGAGATTTTAATACTGTCTTTATGTGGAAAATTAATTTCCCAGGGAAATTGTCTTCTTTTTTTTAGTTTCTTATAAAAACTTTTGTATTTTGCAATACTAACAGCCAGTTTCAGGTTTATAATTGCTTTCACTTGGTCTTTCATCACTTACTTATCCTGACCATGCTGGATAAATCTTGGCTCAGTATCATACATCTGGTTCTCTCTTCATCAGCTCCAGGGTGTGAGTGTGTGGGAATATTTCAGGTTTCAGAGGTTATTCATGTTCAGCAGAAATAGAAAACAAACAAACAAACAAAGAAGTAGCTCCCAAAATGAAGTGCTCTTTCTCCACCATACATGGTCCTTAATGAATAAACTTTTTCAGTATTCATTTCTCTGGGGAAATTTGGGCCAGATTTGGGTTTGAGTGTGACTTTCTAAAAGTCTGGATGTTTGGACTGATGTTTTGGGTTGGCCTGTTTTAGACAGAAATATGTTGCTTAAATACTGATACATGGATTATTCTCTCTGTTTTTCCAGCATATGTTGTGTGTTTCTATTTTTTGTATTATTGTTATTATTATTTAGACATGACTGTTAAATGACTATAGATCATACCCAATGGGCCTCTCTCCTGAAAGCAAATCATTATTGTAGACTCTTAAAATGAGCAGAGCACATTTCTCTGAGGCTGAAATCCTGATGCTTCCTCCAGGTGGACCTGATTTCAGATCAGAGCCATGTAATTTAAGGACTAAATTCATTTGGGAAATAGTCAGGGAGTTTTATATCTTGGGAATCTACAACCCTGTAAAAATAAAATGAGTAGAACCAGTCTTCAGATGAGGTCTCCCTTAATGGTGTCGTGATTTAGAATCTCTCAGTTAATGAAATTCTTATTAATTATTAAATACAAAGCCTGGGTGTCTTGCAAAGCAAACCAAGGAAGCAACTGTATAGCAAGGTGGCTCACGGCTTAGACAGGTGTACTCTGCGCTGGGTAAAAAACTGGCTGGATGGCCAGGTCCAGAGAATTGTGGTGAATGGAGTTCAACCCAGTTGGCAGCCGGTCACAAGCGGTGTTCCCCAGGGCTCAGTTTTGGGGCCAGTCTTGTTCAATATCTTTATCAATGATCTGGACGAGGGGATCGAGTGCACCCTCAGTAAGTTTGCAGACGACACCAAGTTGGGCGGGAGTGTTGATCTGCTCGAGGGTAGGAAGGCTCTGCAGAGGGACCTGGACAGGCTGGATCGATGGGCTGAGGCCAACTGTATGAGATTCAACAAGGCCAAGTGCCGGGTCCTGCACTTCGGACACAACAACCCCATGCAGCGCTACAGGCTTGGGGAAGAGTGGCTGGAAAGCTGCCTGGCGGAAAAGGACCTGGGGGTG
>NW_008825109.1:11381-21110 GCF_000699105.1 Pygoscelis adeliae | reverse complement strand
TGAGTCACCATCCCTGGATGTATTTAAAAGACGTGTAGATGAGGTGCTTAGGGACATGGTTTAGTGAGCATGGTGGTGTTGGGTTGATGGTTGGACTCGATGATCTTAGAGATCTTTTCCAACCTTAATGATTCTATGATTCTATGATTTAAAAAATGGATGCTGAAAAAAACATAACCTTTAATTTTACTTAATAAAAGTGAAGGGAACTAAGGGTACTAATAAACACTACAGTAAGTGTGATTTCATAAAAAAGTATCTCTTTCAATTTTCTTTTTTCTTCTTATTTCTTTTTCTTGGTGTAGAACTGGATTCAGTTAAAATAGTCATGGAGAAAGAGTATTTCCATGCTTTGGTAGCTGGATATGGGTATTCATGTTTGTGACGTGGCTGAATGATATCTCTCAGTGCCACATGTAGTTCATCCAAATAAAACTATTTCTAGTATGCCCTAGTAAACTATACTGTAATCCTATGGGCACAAGGTCCCAGTTTATACTCCAGATGATGCAACAGAAAATATTGCACTATTGGGTCTTGCTGTCTACTTTTAAAAACGTAGCAGAAAAGTGTAAGATATCTATGTTTATTGAGAAAGCAACACATCCTCTGTAAAAACAAATAATCAGGTAGGGAAGATGAGAGGAAGAAAAAGGAATGAAAATTATTGCAGAAATGAGCATTTGTGTAGGAATTCCTGAGTTTCTCTGAATGTGTATGAATACTTACTGTATTTATTTTAAGACACACTTGACACTTTCAGAAAATGGTGATGTATGCATCTCCCATCTTGTAAACTGCATTTTGTATGCTAAAAACATTAGTCATTAACCAGAACGAGTTATTTTGCCATTACTATTCTCACCTGGCCACGTTTAAGGAGCAGTCTATGCTGTCCATTAAATTTATGAAAGATTAGCTCAATGCTTTCAGATGTTCTTAGAGTACTAATTATAATAAGAAAACCCATGAATCTCTGAAGTCTGAAAAATCTGTGTAGTTTTGTTTGGGTTTTTTTGTTTTTGTTTTTGTTTTAATGGGGACTGGAGTTTTGGGATACAGTATTTCAATCTATAAAAAGATTTTCTATTACGGGAGGAAAAAGTCTTTTCACTAACTTGCTAAACTAAAACACATGGCTTTCTAGAAGGTTATTTTATCTTCCTCACTAACCATGGACTTTTATTGCCTATTTAAACATTCATGAAATAAGTTTATTGTGAATGCCTTGTTTTTTTAAAAAGTTGAGCATATGAAACAAATCTAGATGGGGCTATTCTTGCTTTTTCAGTTCCATTAATAAAAAGTATGCAAGCTCTTATGAATTAACTCTTGATTCCATGCAGTGGAATAGTTTCCCATGAGTTCTGCACATGTGAGGTTCCATTACTAATTTCCAGACTAGAAAGCATTAGTAATGGTAATTAGTAATTAGAAAGCATTAGCGTCTTTAGAAGCTCAGTCTTTCTGGAAGCTCCTATTTTACATCTTGAATACTTCTTCTGTCCCTATTGCAAGCACAGCTCTGATGATACTCTTAAAATGCAATAGTGAGTATGTTGCCTTAAAGAGACTGCATTATCAACAAGGTCATCATCAATTGCATCATCAAAGAAGAGAGGTGAGAGAAAAGATACTGAAGAAGCACCAGCATGAACTGGTATTCATTTCATCTATCAGCTGTTGGAAAGCTATGTTTCTAGTCATAGATAGCTACCTAAACTCCCTCTAAAATGTACAAAGGTGGCAAGGATCTCTGTCAAACACAATTAATCTGATGCTAAGGATGGTGTTTGAAATCGAAAGATGCATTGGCCTCTGAATGTACCAATTTAGTTCCACAGCAGAAGGGTGTTGGATTACAAAGAACTAAAGGCCAAACTGAAAAGGCCACAGCAGTACTGAACAGTGCAAGACCTAATGCTGCACAGCACTTGACTGTAACTATGACAGTCAACTAAAGAGAGCAGAAAGTTTTAGTTAAAATGAAAATAGCATAATTGGTTTAGACTACACCCAAAGAAACCGAAGGCTGAAGGGGGAAGAGTATAGTCAGCAGAACAAACATTAGTCAGGGAAAAGCTATAAAGTTAAAAGATAGTGACTGCCCAAAGGGTACAAATATAAACAGTTGAAATGATTCATGTGTATAAACATTTCATAATTATATTTAACAACAGCAGAGGATTTGATTGATTTAGGAAAAGAATTATGTGATGGAGGGACCCGTGATAAAACCGAAATATATTGGTCATATATATGACTGAGTTCTGTTACAGTCCTATGTTCACGAAGGTTGAAGGCTGCAACTTTTTTTTGGTTGTTTTAATGCTAATGAGGAGCCATCTCTGCTCTGTTCTTTTACACGTATACAAATAAGGCAACTTCTCAAGGACTATATCAGTGGTTAGTGAACTTGATTTGATGTAGTTCAATGGGTTCAATTCCTTTTCATATCTGGAGGGTTCAAACTCATCCTTAACCGCAGCAATTTGTGTGGTCCAACTACTTAACAATAAACTGTCTCAAAGGATCTCTAATCTGCTCCTGCTGCAGTGGATGTAGGGTCCATAACTAAAGCTTCAGCTAGTCAAAGAGCTGAAACACAGAGAAGTAAGATTTTTAGTCTAGATTTTTAGTCTAGAGATTAGAGTACCTACGTTGGAGGACAGTGTCGTGGTTTAACCTCAGCCGGCAACTAAGCACCACGCAGCCGCTCGCTCACTCCCCCCCCCCGGTGGGATGGGGGAGAGAATCGGAAGGGTAAAAGTGAGAAAACTCGTGGGTTGAGATAAAAACAGTTTAATAGGTAAAGCAAAAGCTGTGCACGCAAGCAAAGCAAAACAAGGCATTCATTCACTACTTCCCATGGGCAGGCAGGTGTTCAGCCATCTCCAGGAAAGCAGGGCTCCATCACGCGTAATGGTTACTTGGGAAGACAAACACCATCACTCTGAATGTCTCCCCCTTCCTTCTTCTTCCCCCAGCTTTATATACTGAGCATGATGTCACATGTTATGGAATATCCCTTTGGTCAGTTTGGGTCAGCTGTCCTGGCTGTGTCCCCTCCCAGCTTCTTGTGCACCTGCAGCCTTCTCAGTTGGTAGAGCATGGGAAGCTGAAAAGTCCTTGACTAGTGTAAACACTACCTAGCAACAACTAAAACATCGGTGTGTTATCAACATTGTTCTCACCCCAAATCCAAAACACAGCACTGTACCAGCCACCAGGAAGGAAATCAACTCTATCCCTGCCGAAACCAGGACAGACAGCTGTCCCCAAGCGCAGCTTACTGGTGTTATTGAATGGTTGCTCGACAGGGAAAACACGCAAACTTTAGAAGAGTGATTAGAACTGAGGAGTTCCACTTCCCACGGGTAAATGCATAGGATTGCTGTTATTACTTACATTTACTACTGCTGCTACTACTACTACTGTAATCACTACCACTACCATTACCATTACCAGTACTATTGTTTTTGTGAGGTTGCCCAACTCACTAAAGCTGTTGGCATCTCTTGAGACTTTAAAATGAAGATGGATTAAGTTGTTGTCCAACTTGTACCTCTACATTCCCAGAAGAAAACTTGATACCAAATGTTTTGAACTGTATTCAAAAGTTCATTGCCTCATCACAATCTTTAAGCATGATCTGCTTCTTTTCTCTTTCATGCTACTTCCCAGAATCTGATTAATATTCATCTGAGGTTTAGAGAGGAAATGGGATGTTATAGCCTGCAATACATATATAGCAGAATTTGAGACAGACATATAATCATTTCTTTGTGTCTTTTGTATATGCTTTATTCCTGTGAGTAAGCTATGCAAAAATTCTCCTCCTGAAAGATCGGTCCAAGGATGCTGTTGAGGAAGACATTGTTGTTTCAAACATTCTGTTGAAGAACTTTTGGGTGCCCAAATACCAGAAATTTCCCCACCTTTTACAGCTCTCAACAGTTATAGCTATGATAAAGATATACATTTTCTTGGAACTTGGCACCACTTATTCACAGAAAACCTCAGATTAGGAAAGTCATAGAATTTCTCATTAAATTCTGACCTATCAAAAAAAAAAAAGGTGCTGTGTGCCAAGTGCCTCATACAAACAGTATGTGTGAGGTGTTTGGCCCACACCAGTCAAAATGTAATGGTCTCAATCTGTGGACCAAGAAACCAAGATTAAAACCAGCTGCAGAGCCATGGTTCCTCCCTGAGAGGCATCTACCTGGCTTGCTCTCTGGTGATATTGTACCACATACAGGTAGCGCAGTGGCCTGCAGCCGGCTCACAGGGCCCCGCAGTCTGAAACCTCTGATGCATGGCTCTCACCTCTGCAGTGCCCTTGAGGGCCAGCAAAGCATGCAGAGTCAGAAGCAACTTTTGCAATTTTGTTTTGAAGGTATAGCATGTAGTCCTTGCATCACTCACCTCTGACTGTGAATCAATGTGTGGCCTGGGGAGAGTGGAAGTCAAACCAACCTTGATAAAGATACCCACTACCCAGTCTGTTTTGGCTCAGACCCCCTGTGCTTGGGAGGACTAGGTTGCAAGAATTCAAGCTGGCTCCTTCCCAGCTATGCTGAGGTAGAAGAGTCCTCCTGTGTTGTCTGTAGTCTCTCTGTTTCTCCAGGAGCTGATGAAAATGCAAAGGGCAGTCAGGTTTTGTCCTTACCAAAAAAAAAAAAAAGTATAAATTTAAAAAATGTTTTCTGAACATTCTGAACAACCTAATATTGGGATTAAACCCCTTTGTATTAAGACAATTTCCTAACTCCTTGAAACATTTCATGATTTTAGGCTCTGTTTCAAAAGACTTTTATAGGGGTTTATATCCTGTTTTTTGTGTGTTCCTCCTACATTGATGTTAATGGAGGCTGCAGGCAGGGACAGGTCAGTTTGAACCTTTTATTTCTCTTGAGGAGAAAGTGTGCTCAGCTTTGCAAAGCTTAATAATGCCTCTGCTGTGGCTTTACAAACCTTGCTCTGTGCACCTCTAAATCTTTCTTGGCACAGATGTCCTCTTGGAGGCATCCAATGAGAAGGGTTTTTTTTTGGCTGTCTGCAAAGCAAAAAAAGTCCACCACCATTTCAAATTTGGACATATTTTGGGCTCTTATCTGTTTTCACAGAATGAGGTGCTTATTTGCCATTAAATTTAAATGGAACGGGATCAGGTCCTTATTTGTGTCAGGCTTCGATGCCTAAGAATCACATAAAAATAGAGCAAACGTTGATTTGAAGTATGCTTTATTTAATAGACCTTCCTTTCAATATTTGATTGTAAAACAAAGAAAAAAGACACCAAAAGACTGACCACCTATTGCTAGGCAATACAATGCCAATGTCATGGTCCTGTGCCTAAGCATCTTGCCCACGTGTGCTGTCTTTGCTCTTCTGTCTTGTGTGTACCCCAAGATTTAGATCGACTCCCAGCACAGTGGCGTCATGATGTGACGGCATGGCTGATGTTTCAGGTTAACTGTCCTGTGTTTTTGCCCTATTGGGAACTTCATGCACAGGAGAAACAGGCTCTTATGGTGGCAGAATAATATGCAGAGATCTTAGACCTGTGGCAGTGAACTTGTTCTGATAATGGTGCTAGTGTCATTATAAATACCCTGCTCAGGCACATTTTGTCTAGAATGAAGACACATGGCTGGAATGCATTGAAACCTCTTTGGAGCAAGGACTGTTTGTTTTGAATTTGGCTAGTGAAAGGGTAGTAAGCTTAGGATTCCAAGGTGTTACAAACCATGATGAAGAATGAGAAAGTGTCATCAGTGGTGGAGAAGGACTGTTAACTGGGATAGAGAATTTTGTGACAACACGTGATACATTGGCTTTGTCATTCTTAGCCCAAACGTTACAGTAGAAAAGAGAACTGTCTGAAAGAGTTGACGTAGTAAAAATGATATGAAGGTATTCCACCATTATTATTATTATTTATTTATTGTTATGCTTGTAATAATTCAGGTGCTTTCCAAACAGAAAAGCTACAGGCCCTGCCCCAAGGAGCTCACAATCTAAAGGTGGACAAGGAGAGAGACGTGAAGGAGAGGGGGTCCACAGAGGAGTCAAGAGGCCAAGATGGAAATCAACAATATCTTAGCAATCAAATGTGGTTTGAACGCATTGTTGCAAAGCTATACAAACTATTTTCCAATTACTGCTCTTATTTTCCATTTTGGTTCAACTAATTCACTCCTAGGTGCCGTGGCACAGATAGATGTGCAGGAAGGAAGCTTTCAATATGTGAGCTCAGAGAGAATAGCATGTATGTAAAGTAGAGCTGGAAAACCCACCTAAAAGTATAGAGATGAGAGGGGTTTGTCTGGATTTTCAAAACTCAGTTCAGTACCAGGATAGTTTAGATCCAGAATGGTATGGCTTTAGGTCAGGTCCTACAAGATGGCAGTTACATGTGATGGATTCCATCTGGAATATGAGTGTAGTCTATGCCTCTAGAGGTTCCTTAATACAGGCTAATATGAACTACAAAATCTATCATGGCAGGGCTAGGGAAGTTAAGAATGAAATGACCACACTGATGTGGTATATTCACGTGTTTCCAAGGGAGGAGAAGGATGGTGCTGAGAGTTCGAGGGTCGTCATTCTTAGGTCAGTTGTAAAATTACATTTTTAATAATGTAGGACACCAGTCACTGATTAAAAAGAAACAGACTGTTTAATTTTAAAAATACTGGTTTTGACTAAGACAGTAAGTGACTCATCAGTTATGAAAAATACTATTAGGTTTTCTTTATACATTTAAATGACTAAGTATTTTTTATAAACCCTCCAATCAGGTTCCCCCAAACTCTGAAATTGTCAAAGAAACTCTCTTAAGGCTTGCCTTTAAAAACTTCTCAACAAATTGCCAAATATTTTCAAGTACTCAGAGGATCATTGAATGTTTGTTTATTCCTGAAGTATCTTTTTCTTAGCAAATACGAATGTATTGTGAAGGCAAAAGCTAATAAGCAGTTGAATATTAAAGTGCATAGGTTGTCCACATTTGGAAAAATAAATGGCTGAAGAAGCAGTAGCTGTTGTGATTACAGATTCCTGGGGAGTAATCCATCATCAGTTTTTAGCAAGCCACAGATATTTCTTTTACTATAAGAAACATTTTTTTTACAATCTTCAAATCCTGCAAATGCATTTCTAACAATGGTATCAGGACAGTGATAATCCTCTTGCTGGGAAGGAGAAGCTGTTTTTAAATAATCAAAGAGACTGGTCTTTCATAATTTATAGGTATTCATATTTGTTCAATAAATAGAAGAATATACTTTATCTTTTGATTCTGTATAGCTTTTGAAACAAATCAAGTTTCTAGCAATTTAAATAAATGATTCTAATAGCTTGACATGAATTATGCTGACAGGAGCCGCTTATGATTATTATGGTGCCCAGAATCTTTTAAGAACCTACAAAGTTAAATAAAGGCTTACAAGTCTCTTAAGCTACTTTTTATTTGCATAGAAAAATATTTATCATAGGAGTCAACTATCATATGAGAGAAATTGCATTTGTTGTAATTGAAAAAGATAGCTAAAAAGTTTCTGTGGGTTATTGCAACAGTACAAGAATACAAGATGCTTCCATTTATTAAAAAATGTAAAACAAATCGTGAAAGCTAAAGCAGGCTACAAAACAGAAGGTCCCCGTATTATCTTTCTCTTGACTACTATGTTACAAGATCATGTGCCACAGTTGAGTACTATAAAGTGTAATTCTGCATTTGCTAATATAATTCTTAAAACATTCCCCTCCCCCCAAAGCACTATGCAAAATATATATATTTGTAAATGCTTCCTCCTGTAAGCATCACAACCTTGTTATCACGTAATCACCCTGATCAATTGTTTCCTGTTTCAGATCACAGTCAACGCTAATGCCCAACTCTTTGTCCAGCTGATCCTGCGGTGTGGCTGGTTCTGAGTTCTCTAACTCCATTTTCTCCGTTTCTGAAACACAAATACTTCCCTCTTCCTGTGAATCCGAAGAGTCGCCGTTATTTTGTGACTCAGCTAACACGCATTTTTCATCAGTACTTTGGATGTTTAATTCACAGTTCATGGTCAGTTCTCCCTCTTCCAGTTCAGCAGTTTTCTCACATTGTTCTTCTGCTTGTTGACGGGAAACTTCTTCAGAAACGGTGTATATTTTATTTGTACTCTGCTCTACAGAGTTTGTTTTTGATCGTCTGTGAAATAATCCAAAATTTTTTATGTCTGTTACAAAATTCACACGCTTCTGTTTCTCCTTATTGGACTCTGACACCATCATTGCTGAGCCGTTGCTTACATTATGTGCTTCAGAGGCAATAGTGGCTGATCTTGGGTGAATCATTGTTGTTATGTCAAAAAGGCTGAAGGTCTTTTTCTTTCCTTTCTTGTTTCCTTCACTGTCACTATTTTCTTCATTTTCTGACAGAGAGGCAGTGTCTTTGTTCATCTTTGCAGTCTGCGAATTAGACAGCTTGCTTCCTTTTAACAAACCCAGGACTTCAAAACGAAAGCTGGAAATATCTTGTTTTAACTCCTAAAAATTAGGAGGAAAGATGAAACATCAGAGCACGAAAGCTAATTTGACTTTTCCTCTTGTAATTAAAAAAAGAAAAAAAAGGCTTATGCTAGGGATAAGTAATAAACTTCACCATCTGGATAATACCTGGCATCATCAAGGTGCTTTGCAGCCTGTCTAATGGATCTTCCAGGTAAGACAGAAAAGTGATCAGCAATTTTATTAGAGGAAACTTCAGAGGAAATGTGCCTTAGCCTAGACCACTCAAAGAAATCACGAACAGTGATGGAGGAAGTAGCATGGACAACATGAAGACCTACAGCCAATCTGCTAACAGTATTATACCATCATAATAACAGCATTTTGATCAGGTCTTAACACCATCCCTTGCACACACACAGAGGGACACACGCACGCACAAGGCATACACATGTGTGCATGCCTCCCTGTGAGTAGCAGTGCAGGTAGGACTTCGTGCATTTCCACTAAATGTTTGACAGTTGGCAGCTGAGTCAGAGCTAATCATTGCAATTTGCTTTCAGCCAGTGCAACCTCTGTCTCTTAAAGGCCTGTCTCAGGAGAAGGCACCTTGCCTTCAGGAGGTCTCTATTTCTCTTCATTTTCTCTAAAGGGATAATCATAGAATCATAGAATCATAGACTCATTTGGCTTGGAAAAGACCTTTCAGATCATCGAGCCCAACCACATCTACACGTCTTTTAAATACTTCCAGGGATGGCGACTCAACCACTTCCCTGGGCAGCCTCTTCCAGTGCTTGGCAACCCTTTCGGTGAAAAAAGTCTTCCTAATATCCACCTGCCCTGGCACAACTTGAGGCCATTTCCTCTTGTCCCATCACTTGTTACTTGAGAGAAGAGAGCGACACCCACCTCGCTACAACCTCCTTTCAGGTAGTTGTAGAGAGCGATGAGGTCTCCCCTCAGCCTCCTTTTCTCCAGGCTAAACAACCCCAGTTCTCTCAGCCTCTACTCATAAGACTTGTTCTCTAGACCCTTCACCAGCTTTGTTGCCCTTCTCTGGACACGCGCCAGCACCTCAATGTCTTTCTTGTAGTGAGGGGCCCAAAACTGAACACAGGATTCGAGGTGCAGCCTCACCATTGCCGAGTACAGGGGCATAATCACTTCCCTCCTCCTGCTGGCTACACGCTTTCTGGTCCAAGCCAGGATGCGGTTCGC
>NW_008825109.1:6618-11147 GCF_000699105.1 Pygoscelis adeliae | reverse complement strand
CCTGTCCAGGTCCCTCTGCAGAGCCTTCCTACCCTCGAGCAGATCAACACTCCCGCCCAACTTGGTGTCGTCTGCAAACTTACTGAGGGTGCACTCGATCCCCTCATCCAGATCATTGATAAAGATATTGAACCGTACTGAGCCTTGGGAAACACCCCTTTTGACTGGCCGCCATCTGGATTTAACTCCATTCACCACAACTCTCTGGGCCTGGCTGTCCAGCCAGTTTTTTACCCAGCAAAGCGTACGCCTGTCCAAGCCATGAGCAGCCAGTTTCTCAAGGAGAATGCTGGGGAAAACGGTGTAAAAGGCTTTGCAAAAGTCTAGGTAGACAACATCCAAAGCCTTTCCCTCATCCAGTAAGTGGGTCACCTTGTTAGAGAAGGAGATCAGGTTAGTCAAGCAGGACCTGCCTTTCCTAAACCCATGCTGACTGGGCCTGATCACCTGGTTGTCCTGTACGTGCTGTGTGATGGCACTCCAGATGACCTGAATGAATCAATAATGAAGCAATTAGCTCAGGCTCAGGCTGTATCTTCTGCATGGGTGAGCTGAGGCAGATGAATATCGTTTTGAATGTTTGGAGGTTGAGGCGCCAATAGTAACAAAAATGTTTGATGCTAGAAATACACAGTGATGGATGTAAGCATTGTGATATATATGTCCCTGTTCATTTCATCTGTGTGAAAACATTTTAATATTTGACTGCTTTTTTAAGTTTTCCATCTTTTAAGTCATATAAAAGGTGTTATGCATACAAATAAATGCACAGCAATGCTCTATAGCAGAAAAATTCTATTTCCTAAGGTGCTTAAACTATTTGCATCTTGCTTTAGCAAATATGTTGTTATACACACCTAGTCCCACTTCGGTGTCCCCTTACATGGGCACAATTCAAACTAGCTGATAAAACTGATTGTTTCTCCATCTAAAGAAAGAAGGAGACTTGCTGGAGTCCATGTACAATACTGTCTGTGTGTGGTCCATCAGGACACAGACGTTGCTCTAGGAATCAAGTTATATGGTACCTGAACAACTGGGGAGTTTGAGAAACATGCTTCACAGTCTTATAATATCTTACTAAAACACCTATAAACATATATATTATCACATACCTTAAAATTTTCTTCTGTCAGTCCTTCCTCAGTTTTGGCATCTCTTATCATTGCTGCAACATATCTCTTAACCAGATTTCTCATAACTTCCTAAAAATATAAAATATTGTGTTAGCTTTCCCGGTATTAGTTACTAAACCTACACTTACTGGGCCTGCTTAGACTTCTTTGTGCTTTAGGAACATGACAAAAAATGTATAAACCTTAGATCTGGTTGAAAATTTGTTCTGCTTTTCAATGGAAAGTGGTGATATTAATTATCCTGAGAATGGCTGTATTGGGTTTCACCAAAGGTATGTCTCATGCCAGTAACATGACAGTGAGCAGTTGCTGATGCCTCATGAGGAGTGCAAGTCTAGTGCAGTTATATAATGTTATTTCCAGCTATACTCTCCCAAGCCTCCTGCGATGTGAGATTCAGAGACTTTCTGAATCAGAAATGATAGCTCTAGGTTTAATGGGCTGTGACAAGTTTTCCTATGTGTTTTGAACTCATGTAAACTTTCAGCATCCACAAATCCTCTGCCAATGAATTCCATGGTATAGCTAGAATAAGAGTCCATTTGGGGTTTTGTTTATTTTTAACCTGCTCTCTGGTAGTTTCCATTGTTGCCTTCTAAGAATCCTAAAATTATTTAGGTTGTAAGGGATGCCTGCAGGCTGTCTGATCTAGCTCAGGGCCATGTCCAGTCAAGTGCTGAATATCTCCAAGGGTGAAGATGCTGCAGGATTCCTGAGCAACTTTTTCTAATTCTTTACTACCCTCACTGTGATGACAATTTTCCTTACGGAATTTCCCTTCCTACAACTTGTGTCCATTGACTCCTCTTCTTTTCCTGTGCACCTCCAAGAAAAATCTGGCACCTTCTTCTCTCTAACCACCCACTATGCTATTGAAGACAGCAATTAGATTCCCCTTAACTTACTCCAGCCTGAAATCTGAGCTTCTCCTTTTATGTCAGCCCTCTAACCATCTTGGTGGCCCTTTACTGGATTCCTTCCAGTTTGTTAACATTTCTCTTGTAGTGGGGGGCCCAAAACAGGACACACTGCTCCAGATAGAGTCTTACAAGTGTGGGCTGGAGGAGAATAATCACTTCCCTCAAAGTGCTGCTTACAGCCTTACTAATGCAGCCTAGTATGTGTCTGGTATTCAGTTTGCGGATAGATGCTAAACAGATGCTCTGCGTTCACCTTCCCCATGATTTTAGAGATCCCTGTTGTATTTCTCACAGCTGCCTCTTTTTCAGGTTGGAAAAGTCCTGGTTTACCTAGTCATTTCCCATATGGAATCCATTAATTACCAAACCTACAAGTATACAGCCCACATCTTGTTTAACTTGCAGCACTTTTAACTCAACAAAAATTGAAAATAAATCTGAAAACTATTCCTTGTGCTACAATAATCTCAAAAACTCAGAGGCTGAGGCAGGAAGGATGGAGAAAAAGAACAGCTTATAGGGCATGTAGGCAGGGGGGTTATCAAGGGACAGGAAGTTTTCTATGGGGGACTAGAGCCGGAGATATGGAGAGCAGGTTCTGATGGAGCACGTCAGTGAGCTGCACATATGATCCTGATGAATCCCAGCATTGGGTGGGACTATGTGTTTGCTTTTTTAAAGGCAATCCTTGTTACAGTGGGCAAAATACTGGTTAGTATATTGTTGCTCTAGGAAATACCCTTTTGCACCCCAAAAGTAGACAAGCCTACTTCTCAAATGCTGTTGTTTGAACACCAAAAATACTATGCTCATTTGCTGAGGATGAAATAAGTATGCATTTTGTGTTTTTTTTCTTTTATCTTTTTTTTTTTTTTCTGCTTTCTCATGAAATTCTTCCTTTTTTTCCCTCCTGAAGACCTTTTGGAGCCATAGAAGAATAATTGCTCAAAAAATAAACATGGACCTGTACCTGGTATTGATGATGTCTTCTCAGATTGTCAGCTGCACGCCTCTGAAAAAAAGAAAAGAAAAGAACAAAAAACATGAATCCCTGTCTGGTAGTAAAATACTTACTTACAGCATAACAAAACAGCAGGTCTGTGCAATATGTGGTATCTAGCAAGCTGAGAGAGATGGTTCAAAGTCTGTTGAAAAATGGCAGTGTTGGAGCAAAGCCTGTCATTAGCTTTCCAGAAGGGATAATGTTGTAATTGGGAAGGCAAAGTGGATTTTCTACATTTTCATCAATGTGCTGCTATTCCAGCATTGGCATGGATGTGGTGGGGCAGCCTGGTCTCTGCTTGCAGAGGCCCAAAGTCACTGATCTGAGATAGAAGGAGAACAGTGTGATCATGTCACTCATTTGCAGAGACTGAAGTGTATTTTACTGAATTGAGAAAAGCTTGACATAAGCATGGTGTTAGCAAGACACTTGCTATGGCTCCTAATGTCTAATTTAAGATAAAGCTAACCAAAACCTGCAGTATAAAGCCACATTAAAGAGAAAATTTTCTTCTTAGTTCCCTGTTAAAAACACTTGGTCACATAGAGGGGTATGGAAGAAAGAAACTTAGCTTACAATGCAGAGTTTGGTAAGGTGGGAGGGTAAGAGGAACAGCAAAAAGAAGTGTGGTAGGATGAAAGCATGGCACAGGCTTCAAGCAAGTGTTGCATTAGATTATATTGCCATATCTAAGGGCTGTCCAGAAGAAGATGGGGGAAAAAAAGGCCTGAATTACTTAGTCTTTGAATTACTGTTGTCCTCAATAGCATACTGAGTCACATCTCCCTATTCTTTACCTTAATTATCCCTGACTAGTGGGAAAAAGCCTTACAATTTTAACTTGGGTTCTTATACCTGCTGCTGGTGAGAAAAGAAGGTGTCTGACCACTGATTGTATTTCTACAAAACAGAACACTTACAGCATCTTAAAACAGGATAAAAGGACATCCAAGGGCCTTGTTAAAATTGACCTCACTTGCATAATGAGGCAGGCACAGCAAGGTATTTTGTCATCTTCTTTTACTTGAAACCGATTGGCAACTTATGATTAACAATTTCCCTGTACTTGGAATCAGTTTACACTTTAGGGTTGACTTCTTGCTTGTAATTAATTTAAGGGATGCAGTATCTGTGTGGTTGGGCTTGGCAAAAAATAATAGAAAGGGGAAAATCACTATTTCCTAATCACTCTGAGCACACGCTGTGGGGTAGGGCTTTATACATAAGCATCTTGTCTTCAGTATTTTTCCAGATTGTGTTTCTGTAACTATGCCTCATCCAAAGAGAACATGGAAATTCCTTGTGTTTAAGGGTGGAGGGACGGGCAAGCCTGCCCACCACCAGGGCCAGAGGGGGCAAGGCAGCCGTGGGAAGGCCGATACCCTCCCACCATCCGTCTTTAGCCGTTTTTTAGAAGAAATTTTCTGATTTTTCGCAGTTGACCACACGATGGCGAGGTTCGATTCCTAC
>NW_008825109.1:0-6590 GCF_000699105.1 Pygoscelis adeliae | reverse complement strand
AAGAGAGCTCTCGACAACTGATCTGACTCACAGGTAAAGGAAAAAACACCTTAAGGTGTAACTGAAACACACTTCATTTCAGGTAAAGCTAATAACTCCTATAAATAAAACAAACGCTGACCCTTGTCTTGCAGACTACCTTCTGCAGTTGCTGCCTGCTCTGCTTTATTTTACAGTGAAATGTGAAATAAATGCATAGGTCTAATTCTGTAGCCATAACAAGAAATTGCTAAATCATGTTTATCCTTTTTTTGCAACCGATTCAGAAACTCCCAGAAACAGGGATTGTGGCTTTTTCACTCAATGCAATGTCAAAAAGTGCAATTTGGGATGACTATGTAAACAAGTTTATTTATGTAGTAATGTGTCCAGAACAGTTCTACTGCACTTAACAATTGTTTTCAATCCATACCGCTGAGAAGCTGAAAGAGAATGCATTTAATGGTGTGTTTTCATACACAGACACATACATACTGCGCAGGGATATATGCATACACATAACCTATCAAAGTTATTACCGCCATCAGTTCTCTACCTCCTGTTTAAATGTTCAGATTCAGTTTCCAGTTCTGAAAGCAGAATGAATCTTTCCTTAAACATATCTGAAAATCAACCTATTCACTATCAATAAAATGGTGTTAACACTCATATTATCCTTATTTAGCTTGCAGCCAGCCTGCTTTTCTCTACCTGGTCATAGTCTAATTTGTGGTTCACAATTTGTTTCAAGTAACCGCTGTGCTGTGTGCATGAAGAATTGTTTAAAACTATGGCTGGCAAAGGGATAAAAGTTAAATCTGACTAAAAATAGCAACAGGGGAAGAAACACTCTTCTGATGACAATGTTGTATGAGATCATGAAATTGAAGGGGATACTTTTATCACTTTCCAAAGGAGGCACTAATATCCTCTAGGAAGCTTTCACAGTAGTTCTACTAATCTTTTTGGTCTTCCTGCTTATGGCATTCCTAGTAATTTGCATTGTTTGGAAGAAAAGTCTCTTTAGCAATCAAAAATTTGATAATGTTAAATTACTTCTTTTGAAGTGCTTTATCAAAATTATATCTTTTATAAAGCATAAAGCAGGAATTCAAATTTGCTAAGTGATAAAGGTCCAGAAAATGTAAAGATTGTCTGAAGTCATGAGATATATTCCTCATCTTGAATAGATGCATCCCATAAAAAGGGTAAGAGCTTATCTGTGTTGACAAAGAGGTTTCCCCATGAGATAGTCCTTGGCTATATACAACAAACACTCTAGATTACTTATTTCCATTCCAGGTGGAAGGTGTTATTGTTTTGCTCAACTTTCAATAACACACATTACAGAGAAAATACAAAATACTTATATTGACTTAGGAGTTGCATCATTTTCCACTTGGAGAAAAAAGACTAAGAGAAGGGGAAAGGAGATTTTCTCGGATAAATGATGATAATTATCATGTAGGTTGCTTGGAAAAATGGCATAAAAATCTGGATAGCTAGAAGAGAGGTAACTGTTTATCTAAACATCAGATGCGCAAAAAAAATCCCCTGAAGATATCCCTGACAATCCTTTCCACTTTCTCCTCTGAAATACGTAAAATTATAGGCAAAACATTTTTTGGCAACTGATCAGACATAAAGTGGAATGTAATTTTAGGAAAATAGTACAATTTATTCCAGTGGGGTTGGGGTTTCTTTTCTTACATATCTTCTATTTTGAAATAGGAATGGGTTTCAGATGGCTAACAGGAGTATCCTTGAGACACCCAAAGGCCTTGGACAGTCAGGAAAACTTCAGCCTGATCCATAGACTTACATTACTAATCTGGCTTTTGCAAAGGTGAGCTGACAAAGTTAACAGAACTGCTATATATATATAAAGAGCAGCACACACTGTTATTTCAGAGTTTTAAGTGTAGGAGATACTTCGTGATAATAGCTAAAGAGAATGCAGCATACCCGGGATATGTCAAAATGACAGAAAATTAAGATGTGCTGAAATCTGAAAGGTAGAAGATTTTTGTCTGATTAATAGCAGAGCTGAAGTACTAGTAAATCACATGTAAGCATCCTGGCCTTCCTTCAGCTGTAGCTGTGGCTAGAGAAGCTGCCATCAGCATGGCTGGTCACCGTGTTGCTTTGGAGAAGAATCCTGTCCCTTGAAAAAGCTCTCCTTGACTTCACCACCCACTGTTTCAGCTGTCCCAGTACCACAAAGGATGGCAGAATCACAGAACTGAGATCCAAGGAGAATCAAATTAATTAGCACTCTTCAGAGGCACCTCACTTCCCTGCAGACCCTGTTCTTTCCCATGACAGCTTTGTTATAAGCAGCACTGTAGATGGTCCTCCCAAGCAACCATGCCATACTCATTCCTACTGACATTTTTCTTCTTCATATGAGCCAGATAAATCCTTTCACTAGCATGTCTGCTGTAAACTATCCTGACCCTGAACCCTTACAAATTCTGCCTGCATATAATGAACTTCCAAGTGTACACATATATATTTTTTAGAGTGGATTGTTGGTGACACATTTAATACATCCTTGATTCATTCCTAGCTCATGATTCCTGACTTTTTGGTAGTAAGGTTTCTTATGCAGATATCATGTCTGATCCTTGAAAAATGCTGGCTGTAACAAGCCAGCTGCATTCTGTCTATCGTCTGTTTTGTATCCTCTAGCACTGACTCAGCCTTTGGATGCACACTATTGCTTTTTCTGCTGGAAAACACCATAGTACATCACTGCTGATTAGAGCTTCCTAATAGGAAAGTTAGCATTTAGAGGTTTCAGAATAAAATGTTTTGAGTTCTGCCTTACAGAGAAGATGGCATCCATACATCCATATAGCCAATGTAAAAAAAGGAGCCTGAAACTGAGTCTATAGTGTTTTTTCCCCCATACTGGTCATAGGGAAGGAATCAGAGTTCATAATGCAGGACTCAATGAAAAGAAGTAGGTCCCAACAAAGCTTATCTTGTAGCTCTGAGGCCAGAGTTATTACAGGGGAGACTCCAGAGAGCTGTCAGCTGAGATCCCCCAAAAAAAGGCAGAGAAAACTCTTCATTTCCCTTCAGTTGTAAGAGCATAGAGGTACTAATTTTAATTTGTTGGGACAACTGAAGAAATTCTGGGAACCCAAGGCTGAGCTGTGGGTGATATGAATAAGTTTTTCAAAACCAGAAAGCAACGCAATCCCCTAGGACAAACTGTGAGATCACCATGGTGTGCTCATGTGTTCTCCAATGACTTAACTCTTTGGAAAAATCCAGTTAAGAGCATCTGGTTTACATCTACCCAAACTGTGTGTAGACCTGACTGCTGGAGTGAATAGTGGCTCTCACACTCTGATGAGGATGGACAGATTTTCCTAATGTGGAAATCAGAGCGCATAATGCATACCCACATCTTATCCCATCTTGGAGCTTGGGTGCATAATTGGGCCTAGAAATAGCGAAATGTTCCTAATGGGGCTTCTGTTATAGCTAAGGAGCTAGCTGAAGAACTTTGTAGCTTTATGAGATGCCCAGATGTGTGGACTGAATCTGCCTGGTCAGCCACAGCCAGAGCCACTCACTTTTTCTGGGCAGGTGGAAGTCTTGCCGCCGGCTGGTGAGCCCTCTACTTCAGAGGGGTTTCAGCTGTACTTGCAGCTAAGTGCCTATTTTGTAGTGGAAACTAATGAAGGATATGGCCCTATTGCCTCACAGACTTTGGGATTTCCACTTTTTCTAATCAAATGATTTTTTAAAAAATTTATTCTACAGAAATTAACCAAAAATGTCCTACATCTCTTTCTTGCCTATGTCCTCCACTCCCAAACAGTTCAGTAATTAGTGGTTCACATTCAAATCATAAGGAAGCCAGGTTCAACTCATTCTCTTCTGTTCTCCCAAGAGAGCATCTTTCCCCCACCAGGGTCTTAATGACTTTGAGATGGAAATCTCTCCTGTCAGAGCTGTTCTGCTTGGGGTAAGTAATTAAATATCCACTGGAGAATAGAAGTGAACCTGGGTCTCCCTTAGCCCAAGCTATTTGCTTTACTTGGCACCTGCTCCTTCTCTCTCCAAACAGAAATTCCATCCTGAAGCTGAAAAGTCTTTCCCAACAAAATCTTCTTTGAAACTGTGTCCTGGTTTCGGCAGGGACAGAGTTAATTTCCTTCCTAGTAGCTGGTACAGTGCTGTGTTTTGGATTTAGGAGGAGAACAATGTTGATAACACACCGATGTTTTAGTTGTTGCTAGGTAATGCTTACACTAGCCAAGGACTTTTCAGTTTCCCATGCTTTACTGACTGAGAAGGCTGCAGGTGCACAAGAAGCTGGGAGGGGGCACAGCCAAACTGGCCAAAGGGACATTCCACACCATGTGACGTCATGCTCAGGACATAAACTGGGGGAAGCTGGCCGGGGGGGCCGCTGCTCGGGGACTGGCTGGGCATCGGTTGGTGGGTGGTGAGCAATTGCACTGTGCATCACTTGCTTTCTGTATTATTATTATTATTATTACTACTACATTATTATCATAATTTTATTTCAATTATTAAACTGTTTTTATCTCAACCCACGAGTTTTTCTCACTTGTGCTCTTCCAATTCTCTCCCCCATCCCACCGGGGGGGAGGAGTGAGCGAGTGGCTGCGTGGTGCTCAGTTTCCGACTGAGGTTAAACCACAACAAACTGGTATATATTAATGAAAAAGTTTGGGGGTTAAGGAATTTGTATTTTTTTCATTAAAAAAAAAAGAAAATTCTATTTGGAAAAATTCCCAACCAGCATTGTGTATAGACTCCCTGCCCTTTGACCCTTTGCTGCACCAGTTTTCCAAAACCCAAGCTGCTAATTTCTAGAAGCTGGTATTTATGTACCCCAGCAGGAGGTAGCCGCAGGAACCAGGGGGCGATCTTTCTGAACCCCCTTTCTCACCATGTCATTCAGCATGGGCCTGAGAGCACCTTGTCTCCTTCTTTACTATTCCACAGACCCAGGAATGAGTTTACTCCCAGAGCTGCAGTTTGAGAGGGAAAAAAAGGAAAAAAAAAAATCCCTTATCCTGGATAGAAATTCTGACAGAAAATATTGTCCTGAAAGTTTTGCTGGGATGTATAAGGGTATTCTGGATCTGTCTCAGTCAAACAGGGATATTGTGTTAATCAACCCTAGATCCTCAGCTGCTATACGCTGGCATCACTCCATTAATTTTAATATCACTCTATCAGTTTACAATAGCTAATCATCCCTACCAAATGTTTAACAAATGCCTAGAAGCATTGCCCACTCTCCCACACACACAAGTACATCACACTCTTGATTTTCTCTTTCTAACAAAATCTCATAGTTTTTCCTCCTGTTGGTCTCTGCATTTACTTCTTTCCCTTGCTAGGTTAAATGGTAATGTTTTATTCTTGAAATTCTTCACCATTAATGCTAGCTCATGTTTTTTATTTTTATTTCTATCTAAATCACTGTTTGTTTCTCTTCACTGTTTTTCTAATATTAATTTTTTTGTTTCAGTGTTTCTTTCTTGCAGTCTATTACTGGTTTGTTTCAATGTCATTCTCATGCTTATAAGCTTCCTTTTCTGCCTGTTTCTTTCCTATCTACACGTATGACAGCTAAGTGAAGCTTATTTTCCTTTCAAGATCAGGATATTGCAATAAGCCTGATTAGAAGCTTTCCACAAAAAGGACAAAATCCATTCATCAGCTTAAGAACTGTGAATTAGTTTTATATGTCCCTCTTCCTTTTTATGATATATCTGTACACCTCTGTGAACTTGTTCCTCCAAGTATATCTGGTGAAAAACTGAATACCAGGGTATGACAGGAGACTATGTAGGAAAAGCCTATCCTTATTAGTCACTTCTCAGGAAACTGGGAAGAAATACAAAGAAAATGTCTATAGAGTAATGGTCCAGCAAAGAATTGTATTGCATCCCCTGGCTTCTTTGAAATGAATGGATGTTTTGCTACCATGGTCGACAGCATGAGGACTATAATAACCCTTTCTTATTCCCCTTACCCACACATGACTCTCTCATACTCTTACTTAATGCTTTGCTATGTGATTTCCTAAAAGACTTGAAAATATTTGTACACATCAAACCCCTAGAGTATCAGGAAAGTGCCGTTATCCACATTTCACTGACAATAGATTTCTTTATGTTGCAGTTGGCTAAATGCAGTCTAGTTACTGAGGTACTGACTCGCTCGTTATGGAAAATGCAGAAAACGTAACTAAAGAGATTTAGTTGTTGCTGGGTTAGATTGTTGCCTGACTATTTCCTCTGACAATGTAGAAAAACTGTGTTGCTCACTGAGGTATCTCAACTGGATAAAGCTAGGAGGGACAAATTCAAATCTTTGCCCACTGCAGCTACTAGAGAAAGCCTGTGGCTGAGGTAGTATATAGGCATCTGCTGAATTCAGGTGCAGGACTATTCTTGTTCCCCTTGTGTGTATTTTCCCCTCTTTTTTTCTAGAAGTTTCACTGCTGATCAGCACTATTAGAATACGGTACCAATATGATTCTGGTATAACTCTACCCCTAAATTAAAGTAGGCAATTCCAAGTAAATCATAGAATCATAAAATCATTTAGGT
>NW_008825108.1:17742534-17751976 GCF_000699105.1 Pygoscelis adeliae | reverse complement strand
AAAAAGGGGGGGGGGGGGGGGGGGAGTATCAGAAGGTAAAAAACAAACAACAATAAAACCCACCTCATCTACACAGACTACAGTAACCACTTACAGCTTCCACAAGCTCCACACAAATGAAGTTTATCACTTTTTTCCTCCACAAATTGGTATGTTCTACTTTAAATTTAGGTTTAATCTATCCGACTAATTTTATCCTTAGGAAAAACGTATATTGGCTTATTTCAATGTGCTTCTCTAAAAATCTTTCTGTGATATTATAGTAGTCTGTCCTAATATATGCATTTGGGTGTTAATATATATTCTTGTGATAAACATTGTGTTTTATGCTCACATCTATTTGAAGGAAAGCTCTAGAAAATTATATAGTTGCACAAGCAGTAGGCCTTTTTACAAACCTTATGTCAGAAAATCTATATTCACGTCAAAATAACACATTGAGATGTGATATGGGTTTTTTATAATATTTAATGAGATTGTCCGGCTCATGTACTCATGAGTTTAGCTTATGAATTGTTTCATAAATAAATCTGTAAGCCAGCTACATATTATCATCCCCATTTCACAGGTGGAAATATTGATACGTGGTGCCAGTGAGACACACCTCCTGGCAGTTCTATTCAACAGCCATGTGCTCAATTTTTTTGAAAAATCAGATGGTAAGGGATTCATCAAAGACTGGGATGGCAGACATGGAAAGTGAAATACGTTCTTTTTACTCCAGCTGTAGTGTCAGTAGGCAGGTGGATGCCTGCGCTTGAATTTAGTCTCCAATCATTCACCCAGGGAAAAAAAATTGTGTTTGAAGAAGCACACAGCAGGAGTCAAAAAAATAAAGACTAATAATCAAAAATAGTTCTAGGGGCATATCAGGACTTCTGTGAAATTACATTCTGGTATTTTACGACATTTCCAATTCCCTAATAAATTAAAGATTAGACCACGTGTGTGCCTGCATTTGGAAAATATACTTTCCCTTACTACTTCAACATCTGCTAATTTGGTAATACCTGCTCTGAAAGCCATATGAATGAACCTAACAGAATTTTGCCCCTTTTGAGCTTATGATGTGAAAGCCTGTAACCTTTCTGCATAATTTTCCAGAATTTCAACTTCAGTTTTAAATCGCTAGGAAGAAGCATTTTTTCCTAATATATGTGGTCAATTTAAGTAACAGTAAGTACAATCAGATGCAATAAGAAGTTTTATATTTAAGTTACGTATCATCAGTATTCTTTATGGCATCAGCTTTTGCCACAGGTGTAGCAGTTGTGGATTTTTATGTCACTTTTAATACAAACTACCTGTACAGTGTGAGAAAATTCATTTGCTCTTTTGAGGAGTCAAAATGCAAGTTTCTAGTGGTTTAGTAAATAGAACTACCATCCAACATACAGAAACATAAGTGTTTTGTTAACGCCTAATTTAAGACTTCACATAACAAACAAGCCCCCCCTCTTATTTTCCTCCTGCTTTTAAATAATCACAAGGACGAAACATGTAAGAAAGCAAAACTTCTATTTCTACATCACCAGGATAACCTGCATGCTATCATCATGTTTTTGCTTTTGTAAATATTACTTACATTTTGTATCAATGAAATGCTAGTGGTAAGTGATATACTAAAAAAAAAAAAAAACTGCTTTGGAAAAATAATTTTAGACATAGTCAACTGAAACAGCTTCTTACCAATAAATTCCCATAAAACATTTAAAAAGATTATCTTGGTAGAACTGACTTAATGAATACTCAAAATGCAAGCTCAAATCTACCCTGTAAAGCAATCATGGTTTTTTAGCAACTATTTTGACCTTAGTGACACAAACAATTAATTCTACAAACTTAATATAAAAATAAAATTCTACATCTAATGCAGAATAATCTGTCAATGTATTTAATCAAGGATATGCTTTTTCCATGTATTATACATTCTAGTATCAAACACTGATTTTAACAGACAAGAAAAAAAATGAAAGTGAAAACCTCAGAAGTATACGAATGTACATATGAGAGAGAGAGAATGTCTCGTCGTAAGCCAAAAAAAGCAGAAGAAACAAGTCTGAGCAGATTACAGTCTGCAGCATATTTTCATAATAAAAATCCACATTCACTTTAGCAATATTTATAAATTGATAAATATCGACAGTAAGATAAAAAGTTGCTCATGTTCTAGTCATACATCTTCAAAGCCGACCTGATGACTTGTGACAGCACCCAATCCATTTATCACCAAGTATATATTACAATATATTATAGAATACTGTCATTCTCTCTTGATACATGGATGAGGAATAACTCCCTGATTTAAGTCAAACTTCTCATTTCTACATAAAGATCACAACAACATAGTTCATCAAGCCAGTAACAGGACTGGCCAAACTCCATATAATTGCTTGTAAGAACCTAATGAAGTCTATTATTTTAGCTTATTTACTTTCTATAAATCCACCAATTTGTGATCATAATGCTTGAACAAGATGCAAATCATATATAATTTAAAATTTTTAACTTAGCCCAGTTGCTCTTTGTACACAGTCTAAAATTTCTCACGTTTAACTTTCCCCAGTATATATTCATGCCACAGAGAAAACATATTTTGTGATTCTACTCAGTTGATATAGCTATTCTTAAGCATTAGCATCACTTTATGTAGTTGCCCAGCTGAAGGAAATGTATTAAAACCAGCAATCATTTACTTGCTTCCTTTAGAAAAAGCTATAATGAACTCGATCTGTTTATTTGAAGGCTCCCAATAAAATGACTCAGAGAAGCCAAAACTGGAATGTTAAACTATGACATCAGTACATTATATCTTGCACATATTTAAACAATAAAAATCTTAAGAATAATAACTGCAGGTACAATGGGGTTTGCTCTGTTTTTCTACTTGTCAAAGTTTGTTAGGCAAGTCGGGTATTAAAAATAACATTTTAGAGAGTTACTACAGTGACAATAATAAAACCAGCCATCATTTTCCTCTTAAATCATATTTCAAAAGACATCTGGTCAAAAACAGAAAAAAAAAGAAATAGGAAAAAGAGGAAGAAAAGCAGAAGCAGCATAAAGCTATGCCCATTATCTAAAGGACATCCTACTGCATGTTTACTAGTGTTTATGTTTCACATCAACATATTTTATAGAAGGATTTATATGCCTAACTCAAGTTGTATTTAAATCCTATGGTGCAGACCCTACCATAAAATGCCTCTTGAGTCCTATTAACTGTACCCATGGTTTTACTTTGCCTGTCTGCTTATTTAAGATCTAATCACAGTTTTGAAGAAAAGATTGTCACTTCTAAGCCTGTCCCCTCAGAACCTGTCTGTTATTAGTACTCAACTGGATATTTTCATCTTCAGTTGTTATTCTCTGTGGTCTTTGCAAATGCTATCTACTGGAATCTGTGACTGTATGGACAAATTGGCTACAAATGGCTAGGACTGCTGCTTTCAGAAACATGTAAGTGGCACATTATTCTGTTGGTATTTTTGTGTTTTAAAGTGTTTCACTTAAATTAAGTTTTCTAAACATTTTCACCAATTAAATACACTCTCTCTCAATAAAGATTTTAAAATGCTGTTATAATCTGAACACCTGAATAAAGGTGATGGCATGCTTTTCAATGAAAAAAATATTAATTTTTTAAATATACGTGTGTATATATATAAAATTTTATATGAAAATAGTACATATGCACAGTGTACATATATAGATAATAGTGTGTATATATATATAGCTGTAAGCCTGCTAAGAACTTAATGAAGACACTGAAACCTGTATTTCCTCAGACTGTAATAGTGTAAGTGCTCAATTGTTAAAACAGAATACACTTGAATGTGAAGCAAGGCACAGATTTAAGCCTTAACAACTTTCCATATTTCAATCTTCAACTATTTAATTCTTCCACATTTTCTGTCCCCATTTAAAATATTTAACTATAGATGTAGCTAGTGTACACTGCTTAATTCAGCACTAAGAATGAGTCAATTTTAAGAGCTATTATGACCTGTTATTTCAGAGGCCCGTACATATGCAGTTTATCTATCATGTTAAAACACATTTCTATAAAACAGGATTTTTATAGTGTTTTCTCTTACGGGAGACAACTTCCCCTCCATTAATGCAACCCCTGACGTTGTAATGAAAAACCTCAGTGTTTACAAATGAAGGGTTTGAACTCCAAAGGTGCTGAGTGGCCTCAGCAGATGAGAGGACCAGACACTGAAGACTTTCAGGAGTTCAGAGCAGGTACTGGCACTCTGCAGAATCAGACCTCAGTTGTTTACCAAACAAACTGTTTGGGCTTCACTGCATTAGTACAACCTGCATCCCCTGATGGGGAGGCAACTCTTTAGGTAGACAAAGTAGAAGGAATTATGTTTGTGCAGGTTTTAAAAGGAAAAGAAATCTTACAGTGACAAAAATTAACTGATTGCATCTCATAATTAGATGGCGTCAGCAGTCAGACAACAGTTTAATTTTACAGTTTTAAACATAAAACCAGTTCTCCATTAACTCGTTGAGAAAACAAACAGACAAACTTAAAAAAATGTTTTAAATGTGAGAATGGAAACATACCTACAGAAAAGCTGCTTCTCTCTTTTCCCATATTTTCCACGGTCACACATCCAAATTATACTCACGCACACACAGACAGGCTCATGCTCTTTTTTATTTCAGTGGTTCTGAACTAACTGGCATTTTTTATTTACACCTACGACAGCAAAGCATCTTTATTGTGAGAAGTCACTCTGGTCCCTTCACCCCAGCTCCGACTTTGGAACAATTCATCGCAAGCGAAGCGAAGTCTCAAGTAATGTGGCCCTCTGGTGGAAAGCTCTGCATCACGTCCTACGCGACCGCATCGCACGGTAAACTAACAGATTCTGAAAACATGCACTGCAAGGCTTTGGCACAACTTTTCTAAATACGCTGCGGGATTTTAATCACCAGGCGAGCGCGGCGGTGTGCAGCGGCATCAGCAAGACGCTGCCGCCACGAAAACGGGATCCTGGCGTTTCAGCATTAACATGCACAAAAACAACAACAAATAACGCCCCACGCTCTTCACTTGCACGACACTTCACATTCAGCACGCACAGAGGGTCTGCGGAAGGGTGCCCGTCCGAAAACAGCCCTTTATTTGTTTAAAAACAAACAGGAAGCAAAACAAACTTACCTGCTGTTGTTGCAGATGCAGCAGTTCTACTGTGCTTACTTCAGTGCTCGTGTCACCACTTGATCTTCCATCTCTGCTGCCAGCATCTAATTGGCTGCTTAGAGTGCTCATTCCATTTTGATTCATTGAACTGTTGCTTATTGTCTCTGTCGCAGATTCCTGCATCATGACTTAATACCTAAAAGTGATTAAGAAGTATCAATTAACACGGGCGTTACACCTTCACACTTCCATTATCAAGATGTCCCTCTCTGCCAATTACACAGACAGCATCTTTAAAAGAAGAAAAAAGCCTCGCGGAGCCGTTTACCAAGAAATGCGATGCAAACTCTGCTTTCATACAGATACTAATCACCGGAATTATGGTTTCTATAAGCAATCTTTGTGTGCTTACATTTAACGGCCAAAATAACACACCATGCACGCAGCATGGTCAATAGCATTTATGAACGACTACATTTTAAAGTCTACCTATAAAACCAGTTTAAATGAAGGCACGATTTCACACACTGCTCTATATTTCCTATTATCTAGCTTTGACAACCATGGATGACTATACAGCCTTATTTAAAATATTCACTATCTTGATTCTGTCAGAATTTTACAGCATATCTTATGCAAGGCTGTTGTTTAATGATGCACAGCTAATCATACAAAATTAAAATTTTGTAAGGGTGTTACAAATCATATGGTATCAACCAATGATAAATAGTATAATGGGCTTCTCCTTTTTTGTGACTAAATAAAATTTTGCCTCGGAGGCATTTTAAGAAAAAGCTCCTGCTGCAAACACGTCAGATATTGCCTATTTTTTTAATCAAACGGCTGATATTCATTTATTTTTCTGACATTTAAAACATTTAATACTGTCCTTCCTGGGAAGTAATTAAGCTTATGCATGAGCAGCAATCAAACTGTTCACTTGAAGATGACTTAAAACTCAATTTTAACATAGGCAAATAAATGAAAGATATAAAATTAATTTTCCAGGCATGTATTAGATATGAAAGCTGGAAATAAAATCTATCAAGAATATCACTAATGATTGTGCTAAAAACAGCATAAATTATGCATATTACCTTCTCTACAGTAATAAATGTTTTATCATTTTCACTGCATAAATATACTGTACTTTCAGGATAGCAATGAGATGTCCTGCCAAGATCAGTTGAAATCTTTGCAGTAAATAAAGAACCAACGTGCCCTTACAAACCAGAATTTCAAGGCGCATTTTGTATCTGTAATGTGGAAAGGTCAACGTCTCTTCTCAGAGCCACCAAAGTCCTCTCCTGCTCTCGCAGGGTCAGAACGGACCTCACTTTCCTTCACCCTCACTCCCGACGTACTGAAAGAGTCCCCACAACAACCTGGCTGAGCTGTGACTTTAAAAGACACCTCTGAAGGGAGAGGGATGTGCAGGCAAACTCGGGGAAAGAAACAAAGCTTGCTGCTTAGCCTAATTATTGAACTTAGTTATTTGTTCCCCTGCAAAGTATGAGCTATAGCCTTTCTCTGCAAAGAAAAAGGCAGGAAAAGGATCATTACAACTTCAACTACATGCACGGGATATTAATCAAAACCCTGTAAGAATTAACACAAACAAGCGCCCACAAGATAAAGTGAAAGTATATATTGTGTGGAGAAAGTTAAAATAGTAAAAGATGAGTTATTTAAAGATGGTCTGGTCAAAAATAAACAGGATGCAAAAAACCCAAACACGAACACAGTTAACATAAAGGAGGGCAGCTGTTGTAGCCCAGTAAACAACAGCAGCACCAGATGTGTTTATGAACAAACAGCCCTTCTTAACCACTCTTACGAACATCAGCGAAGAAAAATAATAGAAATGGAAAATATGATACACGCAGTGATTAATTTTACAAGGCAAAAACAAAGCTAATACTCTGAGATTAGGCAGCTAATAAGTATTCAAATTAGGCATAAATTTTACATGTACAATGTTTAAAATATTCAGCGAAAAGGGTCTGATTGCCCTTAGTAGTTCTATGAAAATTCTAATGCGGGTATGCCACAACTGTGGGAGTAGGCAGCCCTTTCTGATTTTTACAATATTTACTTTCAATAAAAAGACATGTATATCAGAGTGGAAATCTATTTAAAACACTTCATCAACTGTATCGTTGCAAGGATTTGGAAATTCAGGAAATTCAAACATTAATCCTCTTTTAGTCAAACAAAGATTTAACCAACAGACAGGTTCATCTTTTACAAATTCGAACGTTAGACAATAACAGTGGTACGTTTAGCCAAGCGCATTAAAAGGGCAAAGGGGTGTAAATGTTAGATAATCAAAACATTAGAAAACACTGAGAAATTTAATAAATAAATACATCAGCCCCCCTGTTTTTACATCTCTCCGACTCTTTCATTACAATTAGCAGAGAAGGGTTAAACATCTTCCAGTTCATATTAACCAAAGGGTTTTATGTCTTGTGGATTTTGTATCCTTGCAAAGCCCCAGAGTGTAGTTCGGGCTCTGCATTTTAAGTTAAAGTGTCTATGAGCCAGCAGAATCGGCTTTAACATAACATGACCAGTAACACTACCCTGGCAATAGAAAACAACAAATCTGACCCAACAGAGAGAATGAAACTACAGAGCATCAATACTAGAAAGGGTGATGTATTTGGAAGTGAAGTGGAAGAAATACCGAAGTATTTATACGAAGAAGAAAGAGTCCCTAGAATTTTATGTTAAAAATAAAAGGTTTTTTTCTAGTTGTAAAAGGGTATTTTTAAAAACGATACTGAAACTTTGGCTTGAGTAATGCTCTGTGTTGGTTGTCCACAGCCCCCTTCTCACCGCCGGCAACTAAAAAAGGGCTGCTGGAAAAAGCAAGAGCACAGCATCTTTTTCTTTTCCCCTCTTCTCTCCTGCATACACACACACACACACACACGTATACACGTATATCTATACACGGGTGCGTATGTACTATCAACTCTAAACCCTCACAAATTAAAGCACTGAAAACATCTAAATGAGGATCATTTCTGGTATCTACGTATCAGTAATTTCAGTTATTGGTGGCAGAATAATTTGAACCCGCAACATCTTACTAAACAAACTAACGTACTTTTTTCCTTGCTTTTACAACAGTAGTGCAGGTTGTTAGCATAATAATCATAAATAAATACAGAGGAAATAAAATGACTGCCAGATACTAAGGCTGAAAGTTTAGTATTTCAAATAGGACAAGAAAAAAATATACAGGTCCCTGTTTACACACATTTATACACATTCACACTTCCTAATCCTTCTCTTTTTCTCCTGCTGTCACACTCGCTGTCAGTCATGAGCGCGCCCACACAGGCACGCACGCACACACCGACCCACACTCACAGACATACGTTCACCAGCACCTACTTCTGCTGTGATTCCCAAACTCTGGTTGCCAAAGGTGAGATACAAGCTCTGCTGCCAGGATTTTTAAACAAAGGTATAGGGAAAATATTTGCTGCTCTCTGCAAGAGAGAATGAAATTGCAGATTATTTCAGCGTGTGGTTGCACTGCAGGTTGAATGACGAATTCTGCCAGGGTACACAGGCAATCACCCGCACCAGAAAAGAAATACTGGCCCTGTGAAGTTAGAAGCTACAGTTTTACTTTTCTCCCCTGCAGTGAATTGCACGTTTGCTCTGCGCGCGTGCACGCGCGTGTGTTTTAAGCCGGCGAGTCACTGTACAGATACTTATTCTCTACACCACTTCCCTTTTGAAACATTAAACTGACACTGGAACTGACTGCACAAGATTGCATTTTCTCTTCCTAAACAACTTGAATTGAAAGGTTACTTAGTGTAACAATATTTACTTGCAGAATTGTGTTGTTACCAAGGGTATAATGGATGGTGGCTATGCAGGTTTACGCAAGAATGAGTGAAGCATGAGGCATTAGCCATGTGTTTGACATGTTTCAAATTGCTATAATCCAGCATTAAACACACCCAGCAATTCATGCCATTTCTTGCAGCCATAATCTTGAATAAAGCGTGCACAACCACTTATTATATAAATTAGTATATGACTCCCTGTTATAGTCACAACAGCGCTTTTGTGTTTATTTTGCATCGAGATGTGGTCTTTTATTTGTACAAATAGCAGGATAGAGAGCCGTAGCTCAATTAGACCTCCTCACTTTATGACAGGGTGTACCGAACGCCCGGCTCGCGGGGTCTGTTCCGCCCTGCCAGGTACAGGTTCTGCCGGCGCCCACGGCCCCGGCGCCGAGGGCTGGGGCCG
>NW_008825108.1:17738564-17742311 GCF_000699105.1 Pygoscelis adeliae | reverse complement strand
TCCAGCTGCCGGTCGGCCCTGTCCCCCCACGAGCGACGCCGTCTTTGCGCCCTTACGGAGCGGAGAGCGCACTGCATGCCGCCCGTCAGTACTGGAGACCTGGAGGTCGGCAGCCGCCATCACAAACCACCTCCAGACACCAGGGCGGCTGCCTGCCCTGCTCCGGGGTGAGCCCCCCGAACCAAGGCAACGCCCCCAGACCCATAACCCTACACCGGCGGTAAGGTGGCCGCGTTGGCTGATCCACAGGCGAGACGGACCTATAGCGCACGGTGCCCCGTACCGTGAACCCGACATCCCCCGGCGTGCTCACGCGTTTACCTTGTTTCACTTCCTAAGACACGGCCTAAACTTCGGTCTTTTAAAGCTGGCCTATGATGTAAAAGCAGAGGTGAGAAGCTAGGCTTAAATAATGGTAACTTTTGTGCTCTGCTGGAATTAATTCATCATTGACACGAGGCACAATGCATCTGAAGTCTTGCGCTGGTATGTTAAAAGTCTTTAATACTTAAGATTGCCTAATAAATCAAAATGCCAAATATGAAGGACATAGCCGAATGTGTGAGAACAAAAAATTAGACAAGCTAAGAGAATATTTGTAAAGGGTTGGGGGTTTTTCCCCCACTTTATCTAAAACATTTAGCTTTCAAAGCTTGAGTAAAGCGGAGACATAAATTGCTTCACTGCGTATTTTTAAATATGTAAGTAAATGAATATGATTAAAACACTAATTGGGTCGACTGCTATTGAAATACTGTAAAATAAAGTACCTATATTAGTAGGTTTAATATACCGCTATCTACTCAAGTACGTTTTCTGTGTAAAAAAGTAAAGTGTGGTCAAACACCTTGTGCTGGAAGGTCTTTCAGCAGAGCTTCTGGTTGTGAGGTACAGGACCTGTCTTGGCACAATCGAAAAGAATACGTATCACATCAGTGAGCGAAGTCGGCATCTTTGCTGAGAAAAAACAGAATTTCCATGGTAAAAAAATCGTCTCTTCAAAGCCAACTAATCATTTCACCATTTAGAATACCCTCACGAGTGAAGATGGTAGTTGTGAGTAAAGTAACAGTTCAAAACTGACTAAAAAGGGCAGCGATGGGACAACAGTGTGTGGATCACCACACAGAAAGCACTGCCATTGTGAATTCAAGCTGTAGTATGAAACTTTTAAGTGGGCACTCATACAGTGCGTCTCTGAAGGCCATTTTTGAATACAGATTTACAATAAAATTGACAGCTGGATTTTGGGAAATTATCACAGATGAGATTTATTTGCTACAGAGAAGAGCCCCCCCCCCCCCCCCCCCCCCCGGCGCCATCCACACACCCACACACACAGAGTGCCAGGTAAAGAAAACGTGCATCCTTCCTGCAGCATTCTGTCTTAACAGGTGCGCTCAGCTGGCATGAGAAGGCTTTAAGAAATCAGATTAATTGATTTGTGCTAAAGTTAACCACCACTGAAAAAACAAGCGTTGCCTAAAATATTTATCTCTGTACTATAAGCCACAATTTTTCCCGCTGTCTGTGTACTACGGTTTATTTATGTATCAGATGTTTAAATGACCATCCTTTTAACCGACTGGCACAGTCGGATAAAGGTATTGAAGGTAAAGTATCATATTCAATCTTAAACTAAAAGCTATCCTGCATTTTAAAGGCTGTATCTTTTCCTTTCATACCATCTCAATTCCTCAGGGCTAACAAAAATAGTAGGTCAGTCCCGGGCACAGTAATTTATCTGCTTTCTAAAATTCAGGAATATGTTGTCACACTCATCCGATTATTAAACAACAGTTCACTTCCCCAAACAGCAAGTAAGGTCTAATTAATTTCCACCTGCTATTTATTTTCACTTAGGGGGGGGGGGGAATCCCTATGAAGGCCAGTGTTCTCTGTATGAGTAGTCTGTACAATACCGTAAGATGCGTACCTTACACATCGGATAGTGGCAAAAGCCTGCTAGAGTGCATTACCTACAGCCCACACAGAAATGAGCAGCCAATTTCAGGATAAGATTCTTATTTGAGCAACAACAGCTTGGGAAACCCCACCTTGGAAAGCAAACTCCTCTCACCCCCTCTCTGCATCTCCCTCCCTCTCTTTCCCAGTCTTCTTAAAAAAAAAAAAAGGCAAAAAAAAAAAAAAAAGGCAGCTCTCCAAGCTCTTGAGAGTAGGGAGACTTTATTACAGTCAATGGAGAATTTAATAGTGAGAAAGCATTAGGGCAGTAGGAAATAATTAGAATTGTGAGAGCTAGGGAAGACCTGCCTAGCAGGCAAATTCCCTTAAAAAAAAAAAGGAAAAAAAAAAAAGGAAAAAAAATCTTCTTCACAGTCTGTAGCTTCTTGCAGAGTCTGTAGGGCTTACAAACTGCAAACCCAGGACCAACTTTTTATACCTGTTCTTCTGGGTTGGTTTTCTTTTTTTTTTGGGGGGGGGGAGGAGGGTTGGGGGGGGTTGTTTTTTGTGAGGAGCTTGCAAGAACTATCACTGATATTTCTCTTCCCCTGATCTTTGAATATCGTGATAGTACCTTCACCTCACCAGTCTTTGTTTAACCCTCACGCTTACTTGACTTCTCGCCCAGGCTCCTGCTCAAAGCTTCCCTTCAGTATCCCTTGAGAGTTTTTTTCCCTGTCCATAAACTACTTTTCGCACAGATTCTCTTTCTAAAGATTTCAGCACTTTCTACTTCCAGGGTTGTCTTTTTTTTTGTGCAAAATATGCCTTTAATTCTTCCCTTCACCAGATCCACCCTTGCCTTCCCACTGGATGGCCCATAGGAGAGGTGGTATGCCAAAAGAAATTTCTTTTACGGGATCCAACTTACTGAAAGCTTGAATAAGCCTCAAAAAGGAATAAAATGGAAAATCTGTATTTTTAAGATGAGCCCTCAAAAGCTCACATGCTTGCTTTCAAAGCCCCAGTCAGTATCTGATTGCATCTGTAGCTTTCATTGACTACAAATGGTCTTACGCAGATTGTCTTCTACATACGTAGTAATGTCTGAAAAGCCACAAGACTAACATTTGGTGTTCCTAAGTTTTGCTCTTCCTAATTTTCCACATTTAGGTTTCCTACATTAGCTTACAGCCTCATGCTGATAAACTTTTAACATTTTCTAAAATTACATCCAGCACAATACTCATGTAAAATAGACAGCACCAGGTAGACGTAACAACACACTTATCAAACGAGCAGTGCCAAACTGCATCTCTTCCTCTGGACTGCTGAAATGGCCAGAGTGCTGGCCAGAAATGTACATACGCTGTAGTCAAAACCACCTATAATAGCAAATACTTCTTTCAAACAATTCCAACTTCTAGCAGATATTTTAAAGGAATAATTTATCACTTCATGAAACCCTTGTCCAAAATCTTAAGCTCAGCTCTGCTCTTGTAAATTTAACCAAGGCCAATACAGTTCAAAAAGGCATGTCACAAACGCTGCCAACCACTGGGAAAAATACAAGGTTTACTATCATTTTATAGAATAGATGCAGATAGGCATGTTTCAAATACATGCTGAGTTCTGCAGCTAAATACTTATTTTACATGACTTATGTGAAGTGAATGTAGACACATGCAAATAAGCAGAAAAACATCTAAAGTAAATAAAATAAATAAAAAAAAAAAAAAAAAAAAGAAAGAAGGGGGGGGGGGGGGGGAGAGTTTGGAGGACTTATGTTCAAACACCCTTCCCTGTTTCTTTTTACAGGGCGCACCTTTATTCAGTCTTTTT
>NW_008825108.1:17707449-17732939 GCF_000699105.1 Pygoscelis adeliae | reverse complement strand
CACCACTCACTCGGTGGGTGGGTGGGGGTGGCTGTACACACGCAGATATGAACACATGCCTTATCACAGGACTGAACAAAGCACGAAAAGCCCACAATCACATGACGTGTTCTATGTACAACTATGATTTAGGCAGTAACAACATGCAAAAAAAAAAAAAAAGAGTTTAAATTCTGCTCTGCTTGTTCGGGCTGAGTGTTCAATGCAGTTTATGAGCTCCCTCCCTTTCGAGAAAAAGATTTTCCAATCTACTTTTTTCCTATTTTTATTTTTCCCAACTGCGCACAGTTTTACGGTGCTTTCACATTTCAAAAAAGCTGTGAATAATGTATACAATGATACAAATGACTTTATGTACTCCAGAGGAAATAAATGATAGTTTCCATTATCACATCAGTCAAATAACATTTTCACACAAATCTGTTTACATTCACTAGAACGATAACATAATATGCTCTTCAGCAATACCGCCTTATCAACCTGCAAAGCAGTGTAATAACAATTAACATAACATTTAAAAGCCTACACTCTCATTTTACCCACAAAAGTTTGTTAAAAAAACTTGATATCTCTGACATTCAAAAATAATTTTATAAATATGCAAATTATTTTTTTTAAGTAAAATATTTGCATCTCCTTTCCTCCTCCGGGCTTTTGAACTTCTGAGGTCAACAAGGACAAACAATACCACTAGTGTCTCTTTGCAAAAAGCTGGGTTTGCTGTCTGCAAGCAATGGTATCATTTCCATAGCAACCCCCTAACTATTAATTTTCAATTAAAGCAGACACAAAGCGGACAGCCTGAGGCTGGCAGACAGTGTCAAGAGCCCATCTCTGTAGGCAACAGTTTCACACAGCTATCAAGCGATAGGTGCCTCTTCCACAAAGCTGTATCAGAGGTATGTCAAGTTTGGCTGGTTAAAATGACATTAACCTTGAGTTCAGTCCTAAACATTTTATATCAGGCATTTACAAAGACAACAAAATAATGACCAAAGCCTGAGTCAGAAATAAACTAGCGAGCAACAATTTCAAAGCCATATGCAGCACAGGGGGAAAAAAAAAAAAATATCACGGAAGTGTATTCATGGGAGGACATGCTTCTCAATGGCTATGATACCACTGCATTTGTCAAAACCCTTTTAATCCTTAGTATCATCATCATCATCATCATCATCATCTCCTAAAACACACTCCACACTCTTAAATAAAACAGTCAATACACCTACTCTATTACACAGATTACAATTAATTCCAAGGCATAAATTTTCCATAGATGTCACAACACTGGGTACTATTCTATAATTAAAAAAATAACATATTTTCAAGTATCAGGGAATTATGTAGTTTCTCCCTCTTTCACTTGCCATCTTTTCACAAGAAACTAAGTCTCCAGTTCCAAACTTCCATTCATTGCCACCAGCTTTCAGCCCATCTTCCCACTAACAACCTCGAGATGCACTTGGCGTGTTTTGCATTTACCGTTCTCCCTTCTGCACTGAATTCTTTCTGGCCCAACAGCAAACTCAGAAGACGTTTCTTGATCTCCTCTCCCAGGATCAAGGCTGTCATTATATTTTTCTTTTCTTTTTTTCTTTTTTAAAATCTCCCTGTATCCTTCCCTCCTTAATTGGGGCAGGTGGGTCCCTGTATGCAAATACAGACCGCTAGAACAGCCGAGTCCTGTGCAGTCACATAGGTAGCCTAGACCTCAGGCTGCTACTGCATGGGATTTTTCACTCCAGGGTGCAGAGAAAAACCCGCTGGCAGTGACAGGTATTATGTCACAGCCTGTTTTCTACCAAACAAAAGATGACAGGCAATGCAAACTGTTTTTCAGATGACAAGTTCCCGTCAAATGCGTTGCTCTAATTCTGCACCCTTCCTGCCCTTTTGCCTCCAGAAACAATTATGCAAAAGAACATATAACAGGTCAGGATACCCCCAAACTCGATATGATCACAGTTGTAATCCTCTGGACAACTGTCAGCTCTTGCAACAGTTGGATGCTATCTCTAGTACCGCATGATCTATAAGCAAGTCTTGCACTGATAAGCCAAAGAACTGATTTAATAACAGTCCTGAGCACTAGAAGGAACTAAGAGGAAGAAATTTGAACAGTACATATCAGTATTAAGTAATACAAATGCCAAGATGCATGGACGATATTTAGGGAATCCCTGTATTGATTTAAATACCAGTAACTAGAAATCATAGACTTAACCCTGCAAAACCCTTACAACGTGTGAGAGGACAGACAGACTACTTTAATAAGTAAGAACTGGAAGGAGACACAATCATGGATTTATAGAATAATTACCAGGTTTAAATTGTATGTATTTGCATTATATAGTATATGTGATCACAGAATATACGCTACCATATTTAATCCTAAAAACAAATTCAAAGTGAAATTTTGTCACTCATTTCCTAGAATACAAATGCTACTCCCTACATTTACAATATTAGGGTGAAATAGTTAGTATCAGAATTGTACTGTTTCTATTCCAACTATTTTAATAATGAGAACATAACATGGATAATAAAATTAAAGAAGATGCAATGAACAACTTTAAAGCAGGCTCTCCAAATTTCTAGTCTTTAAGTTTGCCTAGCAAGCTTTTTTCCCCTCAACTTACTCAATTAACGGCAATTAACATTGGTAGCAACTATACGCACGCACAGGGAAGAGCAAGGATTGACTGTTCGGCCTCTGTAAGCGACATACCAATTTCGCAGTTTTCCAACAACAAGGTCTATTGTTTGCTATGTGCAGACATGAAGTGAATAACACACAAACCCTTGGATGCTCGTTGTAGGTGGGTTTTGACTTTCCAAGGGTTTATTAAAGCCTGGCAGTGAAAAGTCACTGAGGAAACTCAAGCTCACTCTGTACTGCAGATGGTTTCACCGCTGCTGCCATCCAACAGGGCAGCCTAGAAACACACATGGGAAAGTGTACGGTGACTCTGGGACCTACACCTACAATGCCTGTGAAGACACCACAAAGAAGCGAACCCTAACCAACAGCGCTTGGGAGGACTGACACACGTACGCATTGCTCAGGGCTGGGACCCTCTCAACGGGTGAGCCGCCACCTTCACAATTTATACAACTCAGCCTGCAACCTCTTTGCACCCTAGGTGACCACGAGATACAAAGTACAATCATTATTTTTCATTCATCTTCCAGTTCGAAGTGTCCTAAATATTGAGAGGATTGGGCCACAGATCAGCAGCGTGGGGTCTTATGGCATGATGACAATGGTGTGAGTTGTGTGTCCCTCAGCATGGCACAGGGACACGTGAGGGCAAGCAAGGGCACAAGACTTGTCTTGAAGGATTGTCCTGGGTAAAGGGAGTCAAGTCTGGCTGGAGAGGATCCAAGGGTGAACAATCCTGTCTGCTGTCGTGCTTTGCTTCCTGGGGAGGAAAAGCTTCAGGAGAAGGCCTGGGTGGGAAGTGGCACAAATACGGTGAGGGTGATCGGGAACCCCAGCAGGGAACAGAGAATAAGCCGGGCAGCCGATGTGTGTCACACGTGAAGTTCATACACATGGGTTTTACTCAAAACATCTTTCACTTCATGAATGACTAAAAAAAACTCTGTGGTTTCTGGTGATGATTATGGGTTGGTTCCACTCAAAACTCAAAGTCTTTAATTGTTAACACTATGTCAACACTTACCTCTTTTTCTCCCTCAGAAGGTTAACAAACTATGTTACAAACATCTTTGGTGAAAAATTTTACAACTTACTAGGAGTTTAATATTTACTCGACATCAATTTATTATTATTTTTTAAAAAATTTGAGCCAGTAAGAATGTTTAATTGCCTGACCATTCTGTAATTAACTGTAGTGGACACAAACCTCTCTACCCATGTGAATCCAAGATAGATCATGTTTTGTTGCAAACAGTAAGATGCAACACACAGATAGTCAGGAACCAACTGGTTAGTAACAGTTTTTACTTAACAGCATGTGACCAAGGATACTAGATTAAAAACAGCAAAGTGGGCAAATATATTCCTTAAAGCCTCTGTTTGCAATAAACTACAAACATGTTCTGATCCAGGGTGTTCATGAAACTCTGGAGAGGTTTTGGCAATCAAACAAACTAGAACAGGTTGGAGGGAGGGAGGTGTCTACATCTCTGCTTGAGATTCCACCCCCCCAATACTAGAGATCAGTATATGTTTACCAGGAGGAAGCTATGAGGACTGCAGATCTAGAGATACAACAAAGAAGAAAAGTGAGTTTCAATTCACTGTTTACAACCAACTGATTAGCTGACTGATTGTTATTGTCCATAACCATTTATCACCAACATTTAATTCACAAAAAAAACGTTAGTATAACGACACCTTTTCTCCAGGTAGGAAACTTAAAATAAGCACTTGAGACTCTCAAAATTTATTCCAGCACAAATAGTACTTGAAAAAAAAGCCATATCGAACGATACCATTCACATTTTAGTGAACGGCAGCCAGATATTCTATACCATCCAGTACTGAAGACAGAATTCAAAAATCCTCTGTCATATACACAAGATCTGAAAGAAGCTGGAATGATTGGTGAAACCCTCTCCCTGAAAACACAGTTTAGTTTTTCAGTATGAACTGATACACCATCTGCCTCATTGATTCTGGTAATATTTACAATTTCACCAGAAAGACCGAAAAATTAACAGTCTCTTTTGCCCTATCAGACCTTCGCAATTTGCAACCAGCTACCAATGCCAATCTTCATTTCAGGCTGTTTCGAGAGTGCGCCAGAGTCCACTGCCAATGGGCACGAGAGGCAATCGTAGGGAAAACCTATTTTCACCAAAAAAACCCCAACAGTACCACTAAAACCATTCCTCCATCCTTAATTATTAAAGGACTACCTCAAAATAGAACAAACTCGCAGTATTTCTTGCCTTCACAGCAGCCAAGTTTGGCAGGTTCCCAGACTCTGGCTACATACACACTCCTGTCTCTTGCAAAGCTAAAATGTCTGACGGGATAGAAAACAACATAGTTCTTTCATTTTCAGCTGCAAGAAAAGGATCGGAAGTTCAATACACTTCACAACTGAGAGGCAGGGGCCTTCTGCAACTGGAGACCCCCCCAGGGCAGCACAGGGACATGGTCTTGGTAAATCCTAGCTCTTGCCTGCACCTGCCAAGGGGAGGATTAAGGGGTGCAGTGCTGTCCTTCTCAACATCACCATAGCTTTATCTCTGTTTGCTAGATTTGCATTTTTTTTCTTTTTACTTTTTGAAAAAGTAGATTGCAGTATTACTGGTTCCTTCCAATGGCATTTACGTACCTCCCTTCTCTCATGACATTCATGATGAAACGTATCACAGTCAGCAAAGCAAATCAAATGTTTTTTGAAGATCTTACTCAACCAGAAGTTTTGTTGCCTGCTCCCACCCAAAGTAAGGCATGCTCTGTCCTTCCTTGATCAAGGTCTGCAACAGCCGCCTCAGCTCTTCTATTCCTGGCCTCATTTATTCCAGCTCCACATTCCTGATCTGAGCTCCAACTCAGAGTTCGATTTGGTCTTTCTGCACTATTTTGGCTCTGACCTGACAGAGCAGTGACCTACTGAAGCTATTTTCCATCCAGAATGGGCACTGAAAAGGAAGCCTTGGAGGTCTGGACATTACAGCTCTGGAGATTTCAAACAGTGCCACCTACCAAGTCCCAGAAATGTTCACTCTTCCCAGTCACTTCGCAACGTCTTTTACTCTCACATATATCTCCATAATAGCTAGGTTCCACATACAAAAACCTGATACACTGAAGAACAAATTTCTGATATATTTAAATAACAAGTTACTCCACTGCCTGTAGAAAAAAATTGCTATTTTAGTGAGGCCCACATAAACAAGGGCTTGAGCTCCCTCTGCAGGCTCCGTGTCTGTAATTAACTAAGAAATGCTTTTCCCACGGCCACGCAGTCATAAACGAATAATGATGATGTGCAGAAACAAAAATGTTTTGACAGGATTTGGCACGAGAGTAGTCGAAATTATCATTGATGTTGTTCTTTAAATGAGACATTTGGGGCAAATTCTGGCCTAGTATAAACAGGTGCACTCCACCGCAGCAAAAGGAGTGCCAGACACTTCGCTTCGAAATGGGTTTAGCTAATTTTGTGTTAGTTGCATGGCAGCTTAAATAAATAATGATAACTAACTACAAGAGCTAGCACCTGGGGAAAGCGTTATGGGAAAAGAGTGCCATCAAGACAGAATAGCAGGGAGCTATATGTAGAAGATTAACTTCTAACTTTAACTAGTAAAGCAGATTATGCTACTGCACCAGGCTTACACTGATTTAGTGGTACAGAGCATCTGGAGTGTACCAAGTATTAAACTCATAAACAGAGACTTGTATCCCAAGTATCACCAGATCTGCACACTCAGGAGCTAAATCAGCTCTAAGTTTCATTGGAGCCACTATCTAATGGGATTTCATACAGGATTAGGCCAGAAATGTGGATTTCTTTGACGTTTCAAGTCCAGCCATTAAAAAGAAACCTTCTTCAAGCTAATAGCTTTTTTTCTTCCTTTTCACATTAGGGGAAAAAATCAGGATTTAGAGACCACGTACAATCTTGGAAAAAGCTATTCACATTACATAGTAATAAGAATATAAAAGAGAGAAAATATATTTCATAAATAAAGCTACATAATAATGTTAAATTGAAATACATATCTGTGTTTAGTAGCGCTCCTCCGATCCAACTTTTCACTATATTTCAGCCCCAGCCTATTCTGGCTGGCAGTTCAGGTGTGAAGCCCACGAGAACAGAATGTGACAATGCAGCAAAGAGCTTCTTTAATAGCCACAGACATCAGAAATACCAAACATATAAAAATATCAGAAAACACAGCGATATCTAAAGATTCAGCCCATATATTTCTCAGCGAACGAGAGAAAAATTAAGATTTTGACTAGACAGAACTCAGCTATTTCTTGCAGAAGACACTGCTGTATAGTCATGTTTCTCATTAATCACTTCTAATTGACATTCAGCCCAAATTTTCCCTGATTTCAACTGTTTACATGTCATATTACACTCTTTTCCTATTCTTGTATCTTTGAGGTCTATGCATGCTATCATTTTTAGATAATTGCCCTATTTTTGTACTGCAGCCTCTTAGAGGTAAGACTGTATCACACTGCGGAAAGATCTGTAATCTCTGGTATGCAGAAGAGCTCTCACTCTGGGGCCAGAAACAGTATCGCGGATTCGCTACAGCAGCTCTGCTCTGCTCATCAGCCCACATGCAGCTGAGACCCTCCAACACGTCTTTTCTCTATGTGTTGAGATGAGCTGTATGAAAACCAACTGGCAGCCACATACTAGTGATGCTTCCCAGGGATCAGTACTGGGACCAATACTGTTCCAAATCCTTGTCAACAGCCTGGGCAACGGAATGGAGTACACCCTCGGCATATCCATGGATGGTCCCAAATTGGGGTGTGTGGAGGGGATGTGAAAGCACTACTGGGCTGCTATTCAGAGGGAGCTCAATAGGCCAGAGGAATGAGCTAATGAAGAACCTCATGCAGAACCTCACCAAAAGCAAGTGCAAAGTTACTGCAACTGGGCAGTAAGAACCCCATACTAGAGATGAGGAGTCAACAGGATACAAAGCATCTTTTCAGAGTAAGGTCTGACGAGTCCTGATGGACAAGTTGAACATAAGTCTGCATGTACCCCTGCAGCTAAGAAAGCCAGCTGTATACTTATTAGCAAAAGTGTAGGCATCTGGTCAAAGGAAATGATTTATACTCTGTTTGGCACTTGTGGCACTGCATCTGGAGTACTGTGCTGTAGGCTTCTGTACAAGACACCAACATACTATGGTGAGTCCTGCAGAAGACCATCAAGGTGCTAAGGGAGCCAGGACATGATGTATGGGGAGAGTTTGCGAGTACTGGGTTTGTTCACCCTTCAGAAGAGAAGGCTATGTAAGAATCCCTTCACTGTCTTCAAGGACCCTCAATGGTAAGGTGTGAAAAGGTGGAACCAGAGGTGTACAGCGACACAACAAAAGGCAATGGACGCAAGTTGCAACACAAGAATTTCTGATTAGATGATAGGAAAAAATCATTCACAGTGAAGTGGTCTAACACTGCAACAGGTCTCCACCCTCAGAGAGACTCAAAATCAACTAGGAAAGATCCAGATCAGCCTGATCTAAATGAACTGTGCTCTGAGTGGGGACATGGGGCCCCATCACCTCCAGAGGGCCCTTTCTACCTAAATTCCACCAGAAGCCCATGATTTTATCCAGTAGGAATCCTGGCTAATGGGTATCCTTGAGTACTGTAGACACTACCTGAGCCATCTCTGGCTGTCGCATGCAATGGCCAGAGGATGTACAGAAGCGTTTGCCGAAGTTCCCTGTGCATGCACAACAAACCAGCTCTCGCACTTACTCAGCAAGCGCAGCAACTCTGCCAAACTAGGGACCAGGCAGAGGTCTGGAAAACCTAGGAAACACAGGTTTCCTGTGCATGATCAAATCACTGCTCCAGCACCCTCATAGCAAGTCATGTCCCCTACATTAGATTAGCCAAGACAAACTTTGTGCAGTAGTGCTATGCTAAAACTGCAACAGTTGGTTCTGTGCCTGCACGGGGCTGCAATGGGACATGCAGATGAAATCATTCACAGGTAACTTGGATAGCTTTGCATCAACGTAGGTAACACTGTTCTGGTAACTCCTTCTCATTTTTATGCTGCATCACAATGCATTGGAGCATCTGTTCAAAAAAAGCTTTAGATATGGTTTAAAAAAATCTACCTCATCTAAAAATCTAACTAATAGTCAAACTATGTATATTAAGTCCTTGAATCATCACCAAAAAAAAAAAAAAAAAAAAAAAAAATCTTTTTCTCACTGAAACACTTCATGTTTGTTTTGGTTAACCAAGGCTCAGACTTAAATGGAATATTTTACCTGTAGTAAATCATAGTTACAAATTACATAGTTTTACATTATAGCTACAAATTCATGAACCATTAGCTACCGACCTGGTGATTTGATACCCTGCTTATAATAGCACCCACATTTTGTAAAGCATTTTTCATCAGCAAGTCAGTATCATTATCCCCATTTTTTAACAGATGAAAAAACTGAGGCATAAAATAAGGAACTGATTGGATCAAGGTCATGTAGCAAGCCAGCAGCAGAGACAGGAATAAAAACAAGGTGGCCTAAGACCTAGTGCAATGTGTCTCACTGTCATTTGCTCACCCCAACGTCTCTTTTGTCTGGGTTCCTGCATTTCAATTTACCCTCTCTCAAGTGTATTAACTTACTTCGAGGCAAAAATATTCTAATTTTCTGGTTGCATGACTGCTCCCTCTATTGTGGTCTTTATGGGTACTCAGATACCTTTCTAGATTGTTAAAATATAAAAGATATGGCAAATGAGATTATATATACACTTTCTAAGATTAATTTAATGGTGACAGAATCTTGATTTCCTCATCCCTGTACAGATAGTTATCGTGTGCTGAAAGCTTTTCTTACTCTTTTAGTGCTGTTAGTGTTGACAACTCTAACCAATTAGTATCTTCTTTGGACTTCACTAACACGCTGTTTAGTAGTACTCTGGATAATTAATTAAATAACAGCAGAGATGCCAGAAGGATCTGGGATTCACCAGTTGGTATCTTACCATATTGTTATTTACAGTCCTTCTAACCAGCTTCGGATTCTAACTTATTTTGGGGTTAGTCTTCATGAAATACTTTGCCAAAAGTTATAACAAAATTGCTGTTTTAATTTTTTTTTCTCATTTTGCTCACCAGATGTATAATTCTATCAAGAAAATAATTACATTTACTTGACAAAAGAGCTGACAAAGTTTTTGAACACTGAAGCTCCTCAGATTCCAGAGTGTCTCACTTGGAAGTCTAAAGGCATGACTACACTCCGCAGTTAAATATAACACAAACCATCAGCATTCAAGCTAGCTGCAGAACGGAGCTCAGAAACTCAGCAGGGCTTTTCAGCATTAATACCAAAATGAGTGTCTCTGCATGGACATACAGCTGTGCTATGCAGAAGTACTTGCGTGGATCAGTATTAGCTCAGGTAGAATGAGTATGTACTACAACACTTTCCATTGTACACCACAAACACATTGAAAGCATCTTTGAAAGACAGTCTCAGTTCCCACAGACAAGTTGCAAAAACAGCAATTAAGGGCCTGAAATACCAGGTGGCACTGAAGCCTCTAAGTCTATGAAAGTAATCCAAAGCTTTGCCTCCCTGGATGAAAAGACGTCACTTAAGTGCCAGAAGTTCTGCTACCATGTATGCTGAGAGGCACCACTGTGATAGCCCCACACACTGGATGCAGTTAGTGATTCACACATTTGCATGTAGGACCCGTCAGAGCTGCAAAGCTCGCAGGGATTATGCCTAGCAGCCAAGGAGAACAGTGCATCGACCATGAAGCACAGCAGCATGGGTACTCTTAGAATCATAGAATCATTAAGGTTGGAAGAGACCTCCAAGATCATCGAGTCCAACTGTCGACCCAACACCAACATGCCCACTAAACCATGTCCCTAAGTGCCACATCTACACGTCTTTTCAATACTTCCAGGGATGGCGACTCAACCACTTCCCTGGGCAGCCTGTTCCAATGTTTAACCACTCTTTCAGTAAAGAAATTTCTGCTCGTGTCCAATCTAAACCTCCCCTGGCGCAACTTGAGGCCATTTCCTCTCATCCTATCGCTTGTTACTTGGGAGAAGAGACCAACACCCACCTCGCTACAACCTCCTTTCAGGTAGTTGTAGAGAGCGATGAGGTCTCCCCTCAGCCTCCTTTTCTCCAGGCTAAACAACCCCAGTTCCCTCAGCCGCTCCTCATAAGACTTGTTCTCCAGACCCTCCACCAGCCTCATTGCCCTTCTCTGGACACGCTCCAGCACCTCAACGTCCTTCTTGTAGTGAGGGGCCCAAAACTGAACGCAGTATTCTTCTATATACTTCTTCAAAACTGCAGCAAGAAGAGGAGTTCAAGTGGTGAAAAAGCTGCAAGCCCTACAATAAATGTGCTGTCCTGCAAAATGCCATGTTTGACATGGTAAATAAAAATGTTACTGAGTATCTAAGTAACTACATAGCTCTTGGCGGCTCATGTAGTATCTACTCCCCTATTATGATCTGATTCAGCAAGATATTCAAAGCATGTTGACAACTAAAACTTTCCAAGTATTCCCACCAGCTCCACTACAAACAGTCAGTCCCCTGAAGTTTCTTACAATGCTGAACTGAGTACATTCGACATATGTCCTTATCCGTAACTAATACATCAAACACTGCTTACTTAAAACTTCAATATATAGGTGTAAACATTGCAGTGATTCTTCACTTTCTCATTAATTCATAAATGAAAGATATATTGCACATTACAGATTGAAAAGGAGTTATTTTGCAATTCTTCAAACATTTTGCAATAATAATAAGTTATTGCTTTGCACTGGGATGAAACCAAGTCTGATTTTTAAATCAGTTTTTTTAAATAGAAAAGAGATCATAAGAAACATCCTACCTATCCCACCGTAACATTTAAGAATTTTCATTACAAATACATCCCATTTGTATTGAAGTTCCTGCTCTTAATTACTCATGAAAAATGGAACATCTCCAGGAGAGATTAGAAAAGATGCACTGCATGGTTCTCAACACCTCAGGCACCTCATGAGTGGTATATACACACCGGATCCCTGGGGAGACGGAAGAGGAACACCAAACACAATTTCAAGGGCATAGCTCATGGTTATCTCTTACCAAGTGACAAACACAATGCCAAATCTGGGCCCAAATAATAAATGGAATATGGAAGATGAGGCACAGGGAAAAAACAGTACAAATTCAAACTTTCTGAGAGGAGAACGAGGCCAGAAAGAATATAACCAAATTCTGGTATGTGATGGGAAAAGCCACAGCTGAACATGGAGCAATAAACTGGAGAAAGGCAGAGAGAACAGCAGCCAAAAGGAAATCCTTTCCTTGGTAACAACTGCAACCCCCTCAGTCAAAATAGGAGTGAACCTAAAAATAAGAAAGGAAGAAAACTAAATTTTAAGGAAGATGTCTAGATGTTGTCCTGCAGGGAGTAAGGACTGCTCTTATACAAGAGGTAATGTGTACTTAAACCCTGTTCTTTATGGGCCAAGCCTTTTCTGAATACTCCAACTCATCACAGGAACTGGGATGATAAAAACAGATATGTACGCATATCTATTCTACCTATATATGCCCTCCTCCGAGTAACAAAGGAGGACATCTGACAGGTATTTTATAAGAAAATGACATTATTTTGACAACAGGAATTCCTTCTTTTTGAAATTTGATTAAGTATAGTAACAGCTGAAAGCCCAGGCTGATGTCCCTCATCTGAATGCTCATCAGGCTTAGCTCTACCTAATTTCTCAACTCCTCTGGGGCTAGTAAGGATCCATTCATAATCCCAAAGTCACCATTTGCTGCCACTTCCAGGGACTTGGCAGCTTGATCTATACTAGTAAATAAAATACTGCCCAGAAACACTCCTGAGCACTAGAATATGATCACCTACATTTGAAATTGTTACAATTGCTCTTGAAATGCTTTTTACTCATGCCAGCTAGCACTCTCCTAGACAATTTGCAGGCACAGTTCAGAAGTAAGAACATTTCAGGAACCATTCCAAATACACAGGTGGATCTTACCACAAATTGCTTTGGAAGCTCAGAGAATTTACACCACAGGCATCAGATGTTCTGTGCAGTGGGACTCAGAGCATGAGAATGATCCTGGATACGTCTTATTTAACAGTCTAGACACAGCCTAAAAATCCAGTTGCAGTGGTACCCCAGTGAAACCAAGGCTCACTCTAGTGATGTTTTTGTTGCTTCACTCAAAAAAAAAATCACTAGAAACACATAGCTGCCAGCAAAATAAAAACACTTGCACACATTTCCTTCCTTAGTATTTTCCAACGTTCCTGAGCAATCCTGGCGTTCTGAACTATCCTGGAGCTCTCCACCTCCTCAGAAGGGTGCTCTTCAGCACCTTCAGTAATAGATAAAGATACCTTCACAGTATCTTTCTTTTCTGCAAGTGATTTTCCATTAATCCAAGTCATTCCCTTCTGATAATATAGTACAGATCGTTTTTCTCAAGCCTGATCTGGCTTGACCATCACATGATCCTTCAGTGTCCTTGCCTGATCAGTTATCCTGCTATGGCCACAGAACTTCACACAAATTGATGACTATCCAGTTGGTAGACCGTGGGCTTAGCCTTGCATTGGAAGATACAAGAAAGATTCACACCCACAAAACCCCAGCCAATTAGGTATACAACTGGAAGAGATGATAATTTGAGAAAACAGCACTGAGTTGAGGATAAGGAGTTAAAAAAGCGGTTTGGGGCTCTCTATCCTTCTTATCTGATTTTGGATATCTCAGTTTCTTACATAGGAAGAGCAGGTAGAAACTCTTTCTTGAACCTCCCTGAATGCAGTACATGCTGAAGAGAAATGTTAAAGTTTTTTGAGTCAAACTTACTTTCTCTCAATACTCATGATAGAAAACAAATGAGACTGACAGCTTCTTGGACCTTCCACTCTGGGTTTTAAGGTATGAGGGAAGAGAATATCCCCTTGCGAGCTAAGCATACATTAGAATGGATTTTTCATCTATTTTTAACAGTAATTTATCTAATTGCTCTGCATTATGCTACAGCACATCATGTTAAACTGCATTTTTACATGGCTGCATTACAGTTTCAGACATTTTATTACATAATCTACGATGACATTTTACTTGCTGTATTCATCTTGCAAAAACAATGCAAAAATGGCTACAACAATGCAAATGCAGTTTTCGTATCATGCCTGCTTAGCATACAGGTATAATAATGTTATACAGTATTTATTAATGGTTTCTCAGTCAGTATGTTATGATGTACTGAATTCTTTGTGTCATGGGGCTCAATTGCTTAGATTTGGCAGTCAGATGAAATTATAAGAAATAAAAACCAGGTTAATCAAACATAATTGTGATCCTAAATTTTTATTGACTGCATTTATCCAATGTTATCCGTTAGGGCTGGAATCTCACTGAGAGAAGAAAGGTGGAGAAGTGGCTGAAGTGAGTGAAAAACACACGTTCCTTCTGCTCTCAGTGAAAATCAAAAGTTTGGGAAGGGAGTGCTGTTTAAACTCCATTTTCTTTGCATGGGTGACCTCATTTCTAAAAGAATTATTGCCTCTGAGTGATAACAGATATTTACATGTAAAACTGTATTTGAGATATGATATGTAATCATATGGAATACAGCAGTATCTTTGTTAGTCAGGTATGAGATGCATAAAATATGTGCAAGTGAATCAGGACTGGTACTGTGCATGGTGTAACACTGTAGTGACCATTTTTTGTAAAAATTGCCCCCTAAATGTTACTAATATTTGATCAAGTATCCCGTTCTAAAAATTATTCATTCAGATTTCACTGGTTATTATAAACTTACAAAATACCTGTGTTCCTGCAGCACTCTAAAAGGTTGTGCATCATGATTGGCCATATACATCTTTGATTTATAAGTTTTAAATAAACTGGCATATTAACTAGCAATAACCAAACAGTTTCTTTTAAGAGGAGAAGGGGCAGCTTTCCTGGAACTAGTCCTTCTTAACTTATTATCTCAACAGATGCCTCAAGTGGAAGCCTGGCAGAAGATACCAGAATTAGTTCCTTGTTGTAGCATCTCCTCCTTTTTCCCTGAAGATAATCAAGGACAAGGTGGCACAAGATAATTAGCTACAAGTATCATTAGCTCCCTGAATCATCTCCATGACTGATATGGAGCTCCTGCAGGCAGCCCTGGCTTACAGTCTGCGACTCCCAGGGAGGATATTTCAACACAAGAAAGAGGCCCTACATCAGGGGAAGAAGGAGCTATGCATATGAATGACTACATCTTGCCCAGCTGATACAGGAACTCCTCAGTATTTCCAGCTCCTCACTGCTGGGGTAAAGCAGCTTACCATAGGGATACCAGACTGTTTCTTTGACCTCTGTCTTTTGCTTTTGGGAGTGTCTTCAAATAGGACCACTGTCACAAAAAGCTTCCATTTATTAACTCCAGAATAATTGTGTATTTTTTTTTTTAAATAAATAGGTAGGGAGCCCCTTACATCAATGTAAGTAAATAATTGGCCTGCATTTGTACTTAATAACATCTGTAGACAAAGTGCTGTACTGGAGATGGAAGATTGGAGTTTTGCCTGCCAGGCTTATACCCCAATTTTACTGTACTGCTGATGTCAATTCCTGTTTTGAAACTGCATACCTAGAGGCAAGCTGAAAATTCCCTTACATATCTCAACAAAAGGTTCTAATTCTCAAAGGGGTGAAATAATTCCTTAGTCCTGAAAATAACAAATAAATATGAATAAACACGGATAAATATGAAGAGTTTAACTTTAGACAATGAAGTTTAAAATTTTAATCTTAGTAATCCACTGTCTCAGTTTCTCAATCTTTAAAACTACTGAGTTTTTTATAAAGTGATTTTATTTTCTTGGATAAGAAGCTCTGCATCTGCTATGTATTCTTATTTACTACTATTAAAATGGTTGCCATTTTTGCATTTTACAAGATAAGTCTTTACAAGTAACATGAAATAAGACTGTTTTTTCATGTGGCATCTTACTTTTAAGCAGGGCAACACTGTTAATAAAAACAATTTTATATCTAATATAGACAATTTCACTACAAAAATTTCAGAATGCATACAATTACATTAGAAGAGAATTTTACAAGTATCGATGAAAAATAATTACATCTTTTATTTTGCACATCCAGTTTCCATGCAAGTGACACATGTAAGAATGTGTTATTAATCCTGATGCAAAACCATGAATCTTGTCAACACTTACCAGGGCGTAAAAAAATAGAGAACGCTGTTGTTACAATGAAGGATATGGCACACACACAATTTCACTACACTGACTTTAATGCTTTAATACTACTACATCTTACCAGTAGGCAGCACTGTTACATCTTTTTAGATGTTAGCGATGTTAATGACATACAGTGCCATCTGCAACTTTCTACATAATATCTGACCTTTATTTCCATTCAACCCTCATTATTTTTTCTTCACGCAGTGTTTCTATCTCCCAGATTTTATTTCATAAAAGAAAATAAGAAAATCAAAATGCTGGAATATTTTTTAGCACATCAAAAATGGGAATGGATATTGGAATGGTATATTGGATTGCATTAATCAATTACCATAACTGTCACTATTTAAAACATGGCAATATCTTTATGAAATGATGAATTACCTTAGGCAACTATCTCAGTAACGGAAATGATTCATTTCAGTATTGATTAAATCATTTAGACATTTAAAATCTTAAAAGAACAAACTGATAGAATAAACAATGGTCCTGATCCAGAAAACCCTTGTTCAAATGAAGAGCACATGAGCCTTCAGTTATGAGAGTCGTATCTTAAATCGGGTATTCTTCTCAAGTAGGATTTAAAGTGTAAAATTAACAACAAATGAGTGTTATAAACCCAATGATCTGTTCTTATTATGATTTTAAAAATAGCCAAACCTAACTATACAAACATGTACAATGCCCTCGTAACTGATAATTTTCAGTTTTTCCATTCCACAGAGTTTGTATCATCAACTAATTGGACCTTGATCTTATATTTGCTAAAAATTAAAATTCAATACTGAGTTCAATAGGATTTTTGGATGTACAAGAAAGGAAGAATTTTGTGCCGAATATACATGTACCCAGCTGCAAAGGTTAGTGGCAGGGGTTAATAAGTATACTTGCAAAGCACAGATAATGAATACTTACATTAGAATATGTATCTATTTTATATATATTTGTATGTGTAGACACACACACACACACGTGCCCACACAGGCACACACATGTATTTATATGAGCAAAAGTTTAAAAATAAACAGTATTCTCTTAGTTCACTGGTAAACAAGATATACTAGCTTAAACAGCCTAGCAGTGCCAATGATTTTTTTCCACTTTCTGTCCTACTTTCACACCAAAATTATAATTTCATATTTCATAAAAAGGCACTGAAACGTAAAATGGGCCAACATCAAAATATAACAAGGAAGCAAAGATAAATTAGAGGAATTCTTTGGTTCTTTCACTAACTAATCAGAGATATACAGAAAAGGACCTTTTAAGTTTAATGATACCTGCTCATTAAATGATGCTAAACACTAAAATACCACGAACAGCAGGGAATTTCAGTTTACATTAGAGAAAAAAATAAAAGGGTAAAAATGACTGAAGTTGGTCAGTTCAAGCTGATAGGGCACTTCAAATGAATAACAGAAGAATAAAAGAGACACTCTAGGTTAAATTAGGTTCTCCTATGCCTTTTCTTGAAAGTGCTTAACTTCACAAATTTTATTTGAATTAACTAACCTGCCAAAATCAAAGACTTGAATAGGGGTAAAGTTAAACAAGCAACTATACTTCACAGTAAGTTTACCCATTAAACAGCAGATAAAACCTCTGCATAAGAAAAGATGGGGGAAACAGTTTTAGAATGTGCATTTTTTCCTTCTCCAGTCAGGGAAAATGTCATCCCTTTCATACTCTTGAAGTAAGCTGTACTTCAGAATAAAATTATTCAGATATGGAACTTAATTCTTGTAATAATTTGTTTGTAAGAATCCTGTTTTTCTAAGTTCAGCACAGTTTTCTTTCTCTCCATTTGAGAGATATAATACTTGAGTATAACCATGTTAGTGTGGTATTAAAGATATTAAACAATTAATTATACCATATTACCTAATAACTTTTGCAAATATGCTGTGAAGCATTTAAAGGAAAATAAGCCATTTAAAGAAATCGTCAAGGTTGAAGGGAAAAAAAAAAGGGTTGTAAATAAGAAGGTGGTTTCAAATCTTTCTCAAAATACATGCTATACCCTATGTTGGTTTTGTTTGAAGGTGATTACATTTATCATTAAAAAGAATAAATGAGAAGAGTTTCATTCTGTTTTTTTCTGTGCTAGCAGCTGTGGCATACTAATAAAAATACATATTTCACATATACTCAATCTGTTCCTCACATTTCCATCAAATTGTCCTTCTGTCCTTAAATTAAAAAAAAAAAAAGACAAACCCCACTTTATTAACCAAGCAAACTTCTCCTAACAGATGAGTGTTAACTGCAAAAACTCCAGTCCTGAAAGTGGCTCCTTGTAGGCTGTACGACCTGCTTGAAAGACTCAGCTGTAAGATCAACCTGCTCACTGACTAGCATTTGGTTTTTAATTTTTATTACACACAATACTTACAGATATAGTTAGCTATTTTTAGCTAGCATTTTAGCCATTTGGGAGAGGGACAGAGTCAGAGAAAGAGGAGAAAGGAAGAGAAATATATTTGGGTATATACAGGTAGCAAGCAACTCTCCCCATCTGGGTCTGTCTCAGTCAAAGCGAGTGTCTCTGTTCCTTAACGTCTCTCCTGGATTGGGACACAAGAGCCATGATTTTGGTCACTGACAGAAAAATAATTTTGGATTTGATTTTCAGAGGTGATAAGCAGTCATGGTTGCCAAGCATGTCTCCAAACCCAGCCCATTCCTCTCACAGATTTAAATGCTAACCCACGAGATATGGGTAATGGTTGTCTGCCTCACGGCTTTCAAACACTCCAAACACTGTAAGCATGGCAGCAATGCAAACAAACACAATCCCAAAGTAAGAGGTGCAGAGACATTTGTTCTCTTTGGTCACTGACTGACAGTGGAACCTTATGATAACCAACTCCAAGGGGATGGATCCATGCCTCCATTTAGATAAGTGCCATCACCTTTAAACTTCATTGTCCAAACCAAAGTTGTTGTATCGAAATACCATTACATAAAGGTGCTAAATGATGGCTGCTGTGTCAGCCTCAGAAAAAAACACTAGATTGCTCTAATATGACACAGCTATAACTGGCAAGATGCAGGAGAGCATCACCAATCTTGGAGCAATCTTAACAACTAAAAAAGGTACAGTAGCAGTTGTAGAATAACAGTGTATGAAAACTCTGTATATATGGCGATAGATGGACTAAATCATATGAGAAAGATCTCTGCTCTAGAAAAGTTCCCATAAAAAGACAAGACACATTCAGGATGGGGATGAGATAAAGTAAATAAATAACATGATGACCATTACGATATAGGATATGTTTTATTCCCCACTTTAACTGTTACTCGTATCTTAACTTCAAGAAAATGAATAGTTCACTTCCTGTGACAAAAGCCAGGCAAATCTCTTGGCAGTTGCAACCAATCTTACAGCATCGATCAAGGAACAGTCTCATGTGTATGCTCAGAAGTACATAAAGGCTCTCCTACAGTTCACTGCTAACAACTAAGCTTACTGTAGCATAAAGAACAGCGAGTTACATCTCCCCATGCCTTAGCAATACAATCAGAGCTAACAAGGACATGGTAGCTCAGATATGACTTTTTTGTTCACACCTGCACCAGGTTAACTCAAGTGAATACACCCAAGCATCTTCCATTTCTGTGAAACTCAGCAGTGAAGAACTTCCTTAGAGATATTTCTCCCAGTCAGAATGCCATCAGCATGAATCTGAAAAAAGCACTGGTTGCACTCTGTAACTGCCTTCTCAGTCCATTCCAGATAACACTGGAGAATATTTCATGCTAAAGGCCTAAGCAGAGCATGAAAAAGATGAAATAGCACTACCGGTCTCATTAAACTGAAAATGGTATACCATCTCAGAACAAAATTTAGGAGGTGAGTGTGGACTTTTTCATTCAGTGAGAGGGAAGGAACTGATTTAATCTTTTTGTGGTCACCAACATCATGAAAAAAACAGCTTTTTAATTAAGAAATATAAAGTTACAGGAAATAGAGGAAATGAGCAGCTAGAAAAAGTTGCCCTTGCTTGTTAGGAAAACTAGCAAAGGATTAGTTAAGATTAGTTAGGCTTCGTTGAGAAAGTCACCTGTAAAACAGCATTGACAACTATGTAGTTACAACACCAGATACACTGAGTTAACAGCTTATTCATTCTACTAGTAAATATGGATGAGAACAAACAGGACATTGTTATCTTCATTCTCATTAGTATTTTTACTAAAAGTGGCTGGAAGCATCAGCTGAGAGGCCCCACTGATACACGCATTCTATGAACCACAGCAAGAGACATGACCACCAAGGAACTCATAGTCTGATCAAAGACACCTTGCAGAATAATTTAAAGGAATTTTATCCTTTCCCTAACTTGCGCATTTTATTCTAATTATTTTTGCAGCATGTCTTACAACAAATATTTCCTTATCTATTATTCTTAACTAATTCTCCTCCTATTCTTAAATCATACTAAGTCATGTCATCGCTTTTCGCCAGCAAAAATTCTCTCCTCTAGCATAAAAGCAGAGCTGGAAAATCTGGGGTTGTTCAGCTCAAAAGGACAGGAACTTATAAACTAAAAATGCACCCCTTGTGTTCACTTTACAAATGCACGATCCATCAAGTGACCAAGTCTACCTGGTCCCCTGTTTTTCCCAGAGAGGGAACAGAAACTGGAGCCCTGAATACCACCTGCCTCCCTGACTAACTCTCTCCCTGTGACCGTTTTGAGAACATTACTATGTGTTTCCTGCAGAGTGGAACAGAAATGCACAGGGCAAACACTGTTTATCCACTTGGGGACTGGAGAGGAGGGATAGATACATCTTGAAAGAAGTACCACCAGTATAGACAGAATTTATTCATGGAAGTTAAGGCTGGGTAAGTGATGTACGTAGTCCGAAGGAATGTTATTCTCCAAAAAACCCCTATGTGCTTGGTTTACAGTTATTGTCAGAATACCGATACATGCCACTGCGTTACCTTCCACAAACATTCATACAATATTTTAATTAGACCCTTTGGCTGAATATTACACGACATTCAAGCTCTAACTGATGTCTTTAAAAAGAACGTAGAGATAGGAAAAAATTCACCAGACCATCCACCAAGTTCATGCTACTTAAAAGCCAATATGCTCTTTCAAAAAATGATGTATCAAATATTGCAACTATTACTGTACTTTGTCAAAAAGCTGAGAAGTGCTTTGGTGATGCAAGAAAAAATGCCCTGAAATTAAGACTGGGGGGATTACCTGCCGCCCTGGCAAGTAATTTGCAAAACCACTTTGCCCAGCCGCCTGCCCAAGAACGTCCAACTGATTTAACGAAGTCATGAGAGCAATGGCTTTCCTTTAGAGCCCACCAAATTTACACAGATTTGAACTAGACACACTGAAATGTGTGCAGTCTATAGTACAGAAATGAGAAATTCTCTCAGGTTAGTCTTGCATCTTTCTATTATTTTACTTCATTACCTCTGTTTTTTCTTCTATATATTAGAGTTTTGTTTATACTTATCTGATTGTTTGTTGATCCTAGAATTAATTCTTTTCTCATACACTGCCCACATTCCCTTTAATTTCGTTCTCCTCCTTTGTCTAATTTTTTCACTCTGCTTTTCCCTTAGTCTCCTGTTTTATCCAGTTACTTCTCTATTCTGAAAAAAAACCTGACTTAATATTGAAGAACATATTAGTAAGTGATTCTTTCCTATTTTGCGTTTCCACTTTCACTTCTAGCTCTCTTCTCTCTCCCCTCTTACCTTCCTCCTCCTTCCCATCTCAGTCATTTATCCTGAAGTTTATATTCCTTTCAGTCCCTTCTGGCCTTAAAATCCGTGCATCTTTATTGAAAACATTACTTATTGGCTTATTTGAAGTTGTGAAAAAGCAAGACCTAACACAGAATTGGTCTAACTGGATAAACCTGTATCTAGCATCTTACCACATATCTCAGAGAAGGCAATCTGAATGGCATTTGGTCCATCTTGAAGGACAGTGTGGTATCCAGATGATTAAAACAAACGTGTTCTCTTTTTTGACCAAATTAATACCCATTATATTGGTAAAAATCCTCTTTGCTAACACAGGTTGAAGGACAGTGTTTTCTTCTTTTGAAGTAATTTATAAGCTTCTGATATTAACTTTTTTACAAATGAACCTAGTATCTGTATTAGTGGCCACAATTTTTAGGTATGTCCCCAGAATATATTAATTTAATAGGGAAATTATTGACTGAACTATCCATGACTATATGAACTGGAATTTCTTTTTTGGGGGGAGAGGCTACCAAAATATACTAAATATCATCAAAACTGCTACAGATTGTGGCACAACCCCTGCACAGCATCAGATCCAAAGAATGCATACAATGTCCATTATAAATCATAAAATTATTTACATTTGAAAGCAACCACAGTGTGCTAGGTGCTTTCCAAACAGAGGAGAAGTGATGTGGCTAGCATGTAATTCCAGCTAAATGAAGTAATGTTTCTGCATTTGCAAACCGGGAATAGTAGAACCTGCCTTCTTTGGAAATGACATTAACGAAAGTGAGAAACCACCCTTCCAGAACAATGTATTGCTATCATAAACCCAAAATTATTCTTGCCCAATGCTAAAATCTAAAGAGAATATATATTAAAAGACTAAAGTAAAGCATTATCTTAAAACAGATTGGCCAATACGGTGGCTATGTTAACAATACTAGGAGTCGTACTCATGTTTCCTCTCACTCTCCCCGCCGTTATTTGCTTCCTGCACAGATTCTGAAATAATTTAAACTGCTTACAGTCCACATTTTTTGTAATAGGAGGAGGCAAATGAAATCTTACAAAATCAAAAAGGACCAGGAAACATATCCATACTGTATATGGCAATGGATTGAATCTGGCCATTGAGATTAAGAATGCACATGATCACCTCAATTCCTTTAGATGGAAGAAGGAGGTCAGAAACTTACCTAGGAAAAAGTCTAGATGAGGTGATACAGAGGCTTCCTTTATGCTACTTCTAAAAAACTTCATCAGAAGGTGGTATTTGACCCTACCAAAGGTAAGCAGAGTCCAGGGATTGTCTTTAAAAGTTAGTATTCCTCAACAGTTACCTAAAAATTCAATTTGAGATTGCACCACTTTCCATTACAACTAGAACAAAAAAAAGTGCATTATTCTTTAGCATTTCTTCACTTTATGACAATAAAATTTGATACCTGAGTTGCATCTTTCTGATCTATTTTGCATAGATAAACCTTAGTCTTGCATCATGGACAAACATCCTTAATGTGTTTTGACAGTTTAGCAATAACTAATTTAGATTTAAAATACTCTTAAATACCAGGGAAAAAACTTTCTGTATCATTTGGACTTCATATTTTCAGAGAGAAGTACAAAGGCAGGATTTAGTTTCACATTAAAGCATTCAAATTTAGGTCCTCACGTGTATGTTCAGTTTCTAATAATCTATTACAATCACGAAAAAGCTGTACTTTCTTCTATGCTCTGTACAGTCAATGGAGCTTAGAGAGAAATGAAACTGTCCATTCACAAGGGCTCTTAGTTAGTTGCCTAAATGTAGGTATCCGTTGTTATTTCAGACGATCTAGGGTATCATGCCCTATTTTTAGCTGCCAATCCAGGAGGACAGAGGTCTCCCATTAGTCCTGTGTTAGATCTGCTAACCCTCTGTGGACATACCAGATATCTAAAGGCATCGCTAGTGACACTAGAAATGTTTGTTTAGTGAAATACATCCCACTCTAGACACCTACTTGAGGGCAAGCAAAATCACTCTCCAGACTCAGTTGACTGTATTGATTAAAGTGGGAGCTCCATTCATTACAAATTGGAACTCTGCCACCTACTGCAAGCGCAGACACCTATGACTGGGCATGTATATTCAGGTGCCTCAGTCTGAGAGCTTAACCTTATTCAAGATGTCTTCAGGTTTGTGAGCTGGACAGCATGGCTAAAAATAATTAAAACTGGTATGCATTGAATATAAAAAGAAACTGGTCCATATATGTCTGATGGGGCCACATATAAATTACAGCTGCTCAAATGAACCTTTTTTGTAGAAAAGTAACATCTCCCTTGGATTTCTTTTTACCAAAAATTAATATAATATTTCAAGAATTTACTATCGAGCTCAGTTACACCTAAGACAATGAAGTTGTTCTCAATTTTTTCTCATGTGCAAGCCTGTAGTAGTTTTTCTTGTTTCCCCCTATTTAAATACGCATCCCTATTTTTCATAGATATAAACATACTGTTTAAGAAAACACAAGTTAGATTTGTACGTCACTTTATTAGTCCAGTTTCCTAAGAGAAGATCTGCATGATCATATTTTGCCAGTCAAACATTAGTTAGTATCTTCTGGGCCATTTCCTCCAAATGTGACAGAGCTTCAACCCTCTGAAGTTGCTCCAAGTTTAATGAAAAACGAAGACAAAGGTGTTATTAAGGTACCCACCAAAATAAAGGCTATGCCACAATTGCTGTGCCACATAGACATCAGAGATTTCACGTGGATTCTACTGCTCATATAAATGGTTTTTTTTAGAAATAAGACTGGTTTCTGTACCTTAGAACAGCAAATTTGTATGATCATATTAAAATCCAGCTGCCATAATTAGAAAGCTAAGTGGATACTAAAGGCTTATAAACAGGAGCTTTCAATTTCCTACCTCCTGTTAAAATTGAAAAACTTACAAAGAATATCTGAAATGCAACCAACAATGAACCTGAGTTTCATCTTGAAAGCTTTACCTAAAAGTGGCAAAGACTAAAAACAATCAGATCTTCAGTACTCTTACATCTTTTGAACAATGTTATACACTGGCAGAGCGCAGCTGCAGAGATTCTTCTATGTAACAGGGTGGTTCTTAGATACCCATTTTTTCCTAAAGCTTATCTATTGTGGGTAACAACAGGAAAAACAATGTCAATATGAAGATATGACAAAATGCAATGGAGAAAAGTGTAAGAGGCTTCAAAGAATACCAAGCTCCAGCACAAATATTACACAATTACATGCAAATAAAGATTACAAAAATGTTTGTTAAATAATCCCACCAGACAATTCTCTGATTTTTCACCATAACTCAACATGCCAAGAGGATATGTGATGCCACAGTACTCTACCTCTAGGAGAAGCAATGGATGGATAATGATAATCATTTGCTAATTCTGTGGGAGAATTTTAGTAGAATGCCTTACTTGATGAAGCATTAATACTCAATTCCACCTGCTAGCACTACTAGGTTGATTGAGAAAATGATAAACAACAAAGATTACCTAGAATACATTAGGATCAAAAGCTGACTTCCCTAGATATTTGTGTCCAGCTGACTACCAGAAAGTAGCCATCAACATGAAGAAGAAAACCAGCCACTGCTACCTCAAAAAGCAATCATAGAATCATAGAATCATAGAATCATTAAAGGTTGGAAGAGACCTCCAAGATCATCGAGTCCAACCATCAACCCAACAACACCATGCCCACTAAACCATGTCCCTAAGCGCCTCATCTAC
>NW_008825108.1:17677193-17707260 GCF_000699105.1 Pygoscelis adeliae | reverse complement strand
GCTTGGCGAGCTCCTCCGCCAGCTCTCTCAGCACTCTCGGGTGGATCCCATCCGGCCCCATAGACTTGTGAGTATCCAGATGACGTAGCAGGTCGTTGACCGCTTCCTCTTGGATTATGGGGGGTTCATCCTGCTCGCCATCCCTGTTTTCCAGCTCAGGGCGCCGAGTACCCTGAGGATAACTAGTCTGATTGCTAAAGACTGAGGCAAAGAAGGCATTAAGTACCTCAGCCTTTTCCTCATCCTCGGTGACAATGTTCCCCCCCGCATCCAATAAAGGATGGAGATTCTCCCTGGCTCTCTTCTTGTCATTAATATATTTGTAAAAACTTTTTTTGTTGTCTTTAACGACAGCGGCCAGGTTGCGTTCTATCAATATCTATGATTATCATTGAGGAGGTCAAGCGTCCAATGTTTGTGATTACTGAATGCCACACTAGAAAGGTAACAGGACTTAACAGTGGACAGAAGACTACTACTGATCATTTGTATTATTTCTTATGGTTACAATTCCTTAAAGTCATGGAGGCTACTGGACGATAAACTTATTTTTTTGACCCCTATCAGAGCTCAGATCAATAAAGAAGTGTATTTCTTTGCTACTGCAAGCAGTGTTTGATAACTGTAAGGGGCTCACCAGAATGGATGCAGGACAGCAGAAGACAAAGGTCTCTCTCTGCCCGAGTTATAGAATAACATCCTTCACTCTAAGGAAAACCTATGAGGTAACATCTTCTGCTTATCTTCCATGACTCTACTACTATCAGTACAGAATATTATAAAAGGGGAAGATAAGAGGGAAAGCATCTTACCTTTATCCAGATCAGGATAAGCAGTTGGACTGACATTACAAAACAGAGGAGAGGAAGAGAAACGCTACACCACCACTGGTGCAGAACTGCTGTTGGAACAATTACTGCTTGTGCTGGGGTTTGTCCCCTTGGAACAAATACTGATGGGATTCATGGGCAGGGACCTTAAGAGCTGTTGAACTCTTGGCCAATCCAATGAAAAAGTAAGGGAGGACATTAGTTCCTCATCTGTGAACTTTAGGAAAAGGGAAACAGAAGAGCAAACAGCATACTTGGGAGAGTAGTGCAAGAGACTCCGAAAGAGGTGTGGGCACATAGGAAGCACGTACTAGGAAGTATGTGTTAGTCCCCCAATATAGTGACACTCTCTGTAGAGTGTATCAGACAGTAAAAATCCTCCTTGTATACCTCCAATGACAGGTTTTTCCCCACACCACTCAAATCCTCAGGTTTCCTTACATACATTCACGTCTGTCCGTATGAAAGTCTCCGCTCAGCACTTCAGAGCTTGTTCTGCCATAGGTTCTAAGTCTGTACATCAATGTGAAATTAAAAAACACAAGAACCATTCTCACATCTACCATGGAGTGACTACTACCAAGTCCTAATAACATCAGTGTGTAAGAAAACATTTATACAGTACATCTTATATACTGATGACTATACATTCATATTCATCATTACACTCTGGCCTCACGTGAGGTTTCCTAATGAGCAATGTTGGGGTTTTTTTTCTTTCCTCTCTGGATAATGATTTAAAAAGTCCTTCCACTTCTTGGCAAATTTGTGAGGGTCTTTATCTTGCATAGATACTCTGCAAAGGGACCATTCACCTATTCAGATATCTTTCATAATTATGCAACTTCGTGAAGAGAGCATCACTAAATCCACTGTCATTTTTCAGCTACTCTGGAAAGCAGATATGCTATGTACATTCTCTTTTTTTTTTCGTGCCAAAGCAGCTGGTAAAATTCTTCATAAACCAGTGAAGCAGAGGGTAAATTGGGAATACCAGACATGACAGGAATAGCCGTAACTCCATTCATGTCAACAGTGTTCATAGGGACAGAAGCTCTTTTTCCAGTCAGAAAAAATAAGGCTAGTGTGTATCTGGAGGAGAAGTAAAGCCTCCAGGAAAAAAGGGACTGCTCCACAACACAGAGCAATGCATTTCCCTTATTCACAGCAGCTTAGCACAAAATAAAATACAAAATACTACCTTTTGTAATTGCATTGAATCCAATGAGTCAATGTTAAGGATTTTAGTAAAAGTAGCCACAAATACCTTGTAAGCTATACAGATATTGCAGAATACTTGGAGATTACTTACCTCATAAAATTCAGAAGCAGCTAGAAGCTCAAGGTGGTGATCAAACTGATTTTACAATTGATCTTGTTCTTTTTCTTAGCAGATGACAGGTGATGCTAGAAATCTTGGATTAAAATGTATGATTTCAGATCTCAGGAGAATGAAGTCAATGGGACAGCACCATGAGAAAAACAGGTAGAAAGGCAGTAACATTGGTCAGTGCTACAGGGCTCTGGGATTTCAGAGAAACTCGCTGTCTACAAGGGGGAATTTGAGAATGATATTGGGGAATAAAGAAGAGGTGGAGAAGAAATCTGAGCAGGCAGAAGGCGGCACATAATTAACATCTATTTCATATGACTGCACTCACCAACAGAGGCCACACAACGCTTACTCCCAGGTATGTCTTTGCAGCAATTAACATTTGTTCTCTACCGTTTTGGAGGTCGTTTCCAGAAGCTGAACTATGCTGACAAGGTCTAGAATAATCCCTCGTGTATCAATGTTTGGAGTAACTTGGGTGAATCTAAGATTGGATCCAAATGCTTGGTCACTGGTTACCTTCCTTGAAAGAAATACAATCCACCACCTTGTCACAATATGAGGAGGTTTTGGAAACATTCCTCTTCTCGCCTCTTACAGTAAAATATGCTCCTGTAGTTCTGCCTAGCAGCTACACTGGCCAAACCATAACAAGAATCTAGAATATACAAGGGCTCTTCCAAACACTTTTAGTAGTCAACATTTTAGTGATGGCTGTTCAGATAAGCTTGGGCATGCTGTTCTTTTCAGACAGCAAAAAACATTGATACCTTAGGTAGCCAGTGCACAATGGGAATGCGGGTGTATGAAATCATCCTAAACTGAGAACACAGGGAGGAATATCTAACTGCATGTCATCACTCAAACAGACTAAGTCAGTCAGAAGAATTAAAAATGGTAGAGAAGACACATGCCAAGAAGCTACTGCATGTGTGGATGAATGGGGTGTGAGAAAGCAGTGGAAAACTAATGAGAATGGAACAGTTAAATTAACAATACAGTCGTAGTCATGAAAACTATAGAAGTGTAAATGACTCCCAGATAAAATCCTTTAACTTCTATGGTAAATTAAAGCAAATTAATTAAATTGTAAATTGTGTGTGTCCATGTCTTATTCTGAAAAAGAAGAAAAAAGAAAAAGAAAAATCCAAACATACAAAAACATCCCAAAGCCTTTTCAATGTAAACAAAATTCTTGACATTCATCAACAATTGCAAACCTAAAGAGGGGTTTAAGTTAATGCTACATATGATATTCACAGAATCACTACATATATGATTTGGTCTTTCCTGAATAGGTGAATGACGCTACAAGTCGACCACCTAGAACAGAAACTAAAGATCTTTTCAGACAGAACATAAAAAGGAAGGACATGGAACACTTGCAGGTTTGATCAGTGCTCACCACATCACCGGAATTACAGAGCAGAAATAAAGCAAAGGAAGCAAAAAGCAGAAAACCAGCACTATACACCCCATATACTGATTGCAACTTTTAAAAAAGAAGAAAAACCAAATAAACCACAAGTGAAGGAAAGGATAGTCTTAAGAGGCTGCAAGTTGTTTTTTTTTTAGAAACACACTGAGAGTTAACAATATTTCCATCATGCTGTAGCATCTAGGCTATTCGGCTTTGGGAAAGCCTGATGTAAGAGACACAGGGATAGCTTGAAGGTAGGTAGTCTGACCAGAGGCTGAGCTGTGACTGATGTGCCCGTTAAGAAACCGACATTCAAAGGACAGCCTAAAATCTCTTCTTCTGTGCAGGCCAGAGTGAGCGCTACAAGCTTTATTTATCTCCTCTATCCCAAATAAAATTTGAGACTACACCTGTGAAACAGGACACATTTAAAAAGGTAAGGTGGGTAACTTGATTAGCTAATTAACCAAGCTCTTATATACAACCCATAGGGAGCATCTCAAATGCATAGGACATTTCTTGTTATTAAAAAAAATAGGACAAGGAAGATTTATCATTAAAATATATTTCACTAATTATACCACCTGGAGTTCCTTCCACAAAACAAACTTTTAATTAGAAAATGTGGGTTTATAGAAAATGTTTGGTATAAAAGTTTGATTGTTTATTAAAAGTAGAATGTGGAAAGTTCCTTGCATGCTAAGGAGCACAGCTGTACCATTTCAGAGGGTGTACTTTCTCTATTTAAATGGCTCAGGAATCTCTTCAGAAACTATTGGCACTTATTTTTTGTATCCTCTTTAGGAACAGGAGAGGCATGATAAAACAGGTATTTGTTTCTACGTGACGGAAGAGCTTCGCTAATTGTAGACATACAAATTATTTTCTCTTTAAGGAAGTAGTAAAACCTGATGATACGTTTAATATGAGCCAACCTGAGAAGCTGAATACTCAAGTCCCATACAGGCCCTTTGGATCAGCTGAGTGTTGCCAAGTAGCTGCTTTCTTCCCAGAAGCATCAATTGCCTCATTCTTTGCACCTGGAGAACTCGGCCCGTGCACTGCAATGCACTATCTGTTGCAAAGCACAGCCTTGCATTGGAGATGTAGCTACATCTGCCATGTATAAAATCACTTAAATTGCTTATAGAGTGTCTTAAGGAAAAGTAGCAAAGTACTGCTTTTAAGATATGCTGCAGAAAGCAGCACAGACACATGGGAGCATTTTTGATGCCCATCTTCATGCTCTTAAAATAACACTTCATCTATTTCTTTGACTGTATGAATATCCTTTTCAAAATAGTATTAGTTAAAATTTTTCTGATGTTTTTTCCCCCCTGAGTATTTGTCTTAAACAAGGAATTAAGAGAAAGCTACTGGACAGGCAAGGGAAAGCTGCATGACTCTCTGTATGTGGTATCAAAGGGACAAATCCCTCTTTCAGGTATTCCCTAACTTAGTCCTCGTACAAGGGAAGAACCGTGAGGTCCCATCTCTGGGGCTGGAAAAAGGAAGCGAACAGCAGTCCTCCAAAACTGGGAATGATCAAGGAAAGAACAATGACCTGCATTTATTGCTGGGTAGTGCTCCCAGTTGAGTTAATAAAGTTGTGGCCTAATTAAACCGAGCACTTCACATCTTGTTTTTCTTCTTGCATGGCCAGGACAATTAAGCATCCTTTGATGTAGAGTGCTCTGAGGAAATCTCCCAATTACTTTATGAACAATTTTTGTCATAAAGCCTGAGAGAATTTATTGAAACCACCTACAGTGGAATGAGGCCAGAACCAATCAACACTGGATGACCAGACTTAGGGCTAAGGATTTTAACCTAGAGGCCACTAAGACCACAAGCAACACATCATACGGAGAAATTTAAGCTCTAGGAAGTGCTAGTCGGGTACAGTAAGCTGAACAAAATTCTATGGAAATTACTCAGTTTCACTTCTTGAACAGAAAGCGTTGACAATTACTGATTTTCTGTGTACTGGAGGTTGTATTTTACTCTGACTGTATTCCAACTGAAAACTAAATTAGTAGTACATGTAACTGCTCTGCTTAATCAAGTTGAAAAAGGCATTTTGTTACTTTTTAGCAAAAATAAGCACGGGTATTACTAATTCCACATATTAGTAATTTAAAATAATAGTTTATTAACCTAAAGCCAAAGTGCTCTGGACATAGGATAATAAGGATTATCTGCACCTTCAAACCTACTGTTATCATAGGCAACCATGCTGCATATTTTCCTTTATAAAGTGATCAATTTCCACATTAAAACTAGTCAGGTTAACTAATGTATCTGAAAAACTAAAATTGTAGAAAAAATAATCTTAGAAAGCAATATGCATGTATATTCCAAGTACATATATTTAAATCTTAAACTGTGTATTTCGTATTTTAAATATCATATACTCTATTTCTTTACTTGGTACATGCAATTCATTCAAATTCAGAAGCACCGTAAATACAACTTTTTAAAAAAGCAATTTTCAGTTGGCAGTAATAGGGAAATAATAATTTAAAAAAATAAACAGAACGGATTATAGTGCCTTTCAGTTTTAAGGAAAGTATCACTTTCATGTTGTGCTAACATTTAAAAAATGTTAGGTCCAAACTATTGTCTCCGTTCAGTGTCCACTTGTAGAGGCAAAACCCAAAACCTGAAGAGAACAATCATGCAATTGGAACATCTAAAATATACTTTCTTTCCAGCATAAGAGAAGTATAGTATTTTAAACTCTCATCTGTTATTACTCACTTTGTCCATGGGGCAAAATTTATTTTGTGAAATTTGTTTTGATTGTCTGGATAACTCAGCTCTCTGGCACTGAGTCTTTACAATTAAAATGTGAATTAAGTTTTAAAGATAGTGTTATCATTCACTTAACTAACACAAACTGGGCAGAAAATAAATAAATAATTAAAAACCAGCATAAAATCCCCTATAAGGCAATTCATCATTAGTACAAATTAGCTCTAAAATGCATCACAGGCAAGTAAAAAAAGCTTCTGTTATTTTTGTCTTACAGTATAATAATGAGTCTGGACTAGGAAAAAAAGATACAGTAATTTAGTAATGTTAAGATCTACCCACTGGAAAACACCACTACTGCTGTTGAAATATTTTAAGACATATATTCCATTCAACTCCCCAAACAAATAGCAGACTGTACTTCAAATGCATTGCAAGACTATTAGGTAATCTTTTTCTTTGTTTAGATTCAGTAGGGTTCAGTGACAAACATTCATCTTCTCCTTCTATAAAAGTTCCTGTTCTTTTGCTTAGTTAAGAATTGCTTTAGTTTTAGTAGCAACTCACAATTTACTTCACCTTTTATTAGCCTCACACAATAAACTTCAAACAAAATGCAAAAATGATCATTTAACCATTTTAAAATTATGAATTATTTGTTCTATGTTTAGATCACACACTGGAAAGAGCAGTTACATCTGTAGGTAGGCTAATAGAATCAGACACAAAGCTTCTGAAATAAACCAATACCAGCTGCTCCCATGCCTCATTACTCGGCAGTAGCTGCTAGCCTGAAATATTGTACGTTGCAGAATCACTGGCTTTCAAAAGCCACGCAGACTTTTGAGAAGATGTAGCAGTACAAAACAGACATTTCCCTCAGACAGAAAAAAAAAAAAAAAGAAGAGTCCTAAACTTCAGGGTATGTGTTCAACTATTTTCCATTCTAAGGCACACATATTTTCCACCACCGTGCATTTTACTTATTTTAACAGGTGAAAGCAATTAGATTTTAAAATTATTACATTGTCAATGTTCTCACTTCTAAAAGAATAATTTAAAAATTCTAAAACTAATGAAATATCTTTTTGATTAGTAACATACACTTTGTGCTTACAGAAGATATTGAAGTAGGAATGACAGTATCATAATCAGTGTCCGATCATTTAGCTCACTAAGAGAGGATATATTAATAAAAAAAAAAAAGTTTGGCTCCAGATATACAGATATAGCAGTCAAAAATGCTATGCACATACAGCATTTTGTATAGCTATAAACATGCTGTAAAAAACAGAACTTCTAAAAATAATCAATTTTCCAAATCCTTATTAAATTTGTTGGGCTTGCTGTACTCTGCAAAAATTAGACTGCAACAGCTAAAACTCTCAGTAAAAGGTACTGTCAGACCCTCATCATCTCAAATGGTCATTAAGAAAGCCTAAAGAGATTCACCTTCTTGAAACACAGAAGTAATTTTAATGTAAAAGTTTACACAATTAAAATTACAGAGGTTTAATTTCCAACAAGCCCCAAAGAATTCAATAGTCCATGGCTCTCAGGACTCATCTTCAACATAGAGGGTTAGTTTTAAACGTTCATGTAATACATTTGGTATTAGAATTAAAAACTTTAGTATGTTTGAAGGAACATTTATATTCTAACAGGAATCAATTGTATACTTCTAATTTGCCTACTCTGTAGATAACATTTTGATATACACAAATTAATTAGGCAGAAAAATTAAAGCAGACTGCTTTATTTTAAAAAAATATTCAGCACGGTGTTCAGTAGGTACTCTGGAATATCATTTAGAGGCAGTATGTCACAATATCATTCTTAATTTTAAAATACTGAAATAATGAAAAACAAGTTCTGTGATGGTATATGGTTCAGAACAGCATTGTCTTTTTATATCAATCATTAAGTATTTTTTCTAATATTTCATTAACTCTGAAACTGTCCTCTGCATAATAAAATAAATTCAACTCACCGTTTTCAGAATAGTAAGTACTTACTGAATATTATTTGCTGTACTCTCAAGTGAAAAATGATAGAAATTATTATATGAGATCTAAAAACGTAAGCAGTCACTAGCAGTAAGCATGTTAGGCAAGGCAATACCTTGTAAGTTCATCAGATAAATTGTTACACACATTTAGAGATTTTCTTGACGTTTCAATGGTATGATATGGTCAGCATTATATCTTAGAAGACTATTCCATCTATTTTTAAATTACTTTAATTTAAAAACTCCCTAATAAATAAAACACACAAATCCAAGCTGAAAAATACTGAATATTCATTTAAATACTGAAATTCATTTAAAATATAATATTCAGCTACTTTGAAGAAATAACATTATTTTCAGTTAAATCAGGCCTCTCTTTCTTCTGTATTTGTCAGATTTTAAATAAATTGTACTCAATATCCTGGATTGCCTTTGACAAATAAAAAATACCTATGAAAATTACCACCAAATAATAGAGGGAAAAAAGCTTCCCAGGCCAGAGGTGAGCCATCATCAACTCCACGATAAGGCAGAAGACAGACAGTGCAAACTTGGAACACAGGTGATTTTCTCACTGCTGGACACTCATCTTATGAAGCAACCAGGCGTAATTTGCTCCCCCTCTAGCAGAATTAAGGCACAGCCCAGCTAAGGAGTCTGAAATAAACCAGTTCAAAATTCAACATCTACAGTGATATCCTTTATACTAATGTTGCATCCATGTTGAAGGCCATAAATTCCTTACCCAGTGAAAATGAGAAGACAAGAGAGCGTCATTTTTTGGCGTTACTGTGTCATGGCACTTAAAAAACAGCTGACAGCATAACTACATTCCCAAACCAGAAAGTTTACTAACAAAACCTGAGTCAGAAGGAAGGTGGGTTAAATCACGGCTTTTCCTGCCATTGCTTCACTTAAACTCAGGAAGCTCAGTTCTTTCCATAATTCTAGGGAAATATCTATAGGCTCTGGATCAGACAAGACAGCATATTAAAGCTGGATGTGTTCGTTAACATACTGCAAAACTTCATATCTGATCTCTAAGCAGAAAATAAAGGTCTATTAGTAATGCTGCAAGTGCAGTCTCCATGCTACTAGCTAGCCAGATACCTAAGATGGAAGTTATCAGCAAACTATCAGCAAAGAAAGGCATGTGAGTAAGAGGAAAACCAAAAAGTATCAATAAAAATCCACAACCATTAGGGTTTAAGAAAATAACAACCAATTCTTAAAATATAATTGGGAAAGAACAAGCATTTAGCAAACCTCCATTTGGGAAAAAGGAGGACATTTTATTAAAATCCAGAGAGATAATTTATACCCCAAAATTACTAAAGCCATTGGAGAGCAATTAAAGCAAAAGGAATTCACTGAAACATTAATGTGGGTTTTTAACAAATCTTGGAATACTCTACAAAATCAAGAGAACCGCAAAAACTTAATGTGGTGCTCATGTTTATGAAGATCAAACCTGAGAAACTACAGGCAGGCTGACATCAAGCCAGTATAAATTCTGGAAAGGTTGAGCAGTAAATAATTAAGAAATGATAGCATAATTCATTCACTTCTAAGTCTTGTCAACTAAACTCGATACCATTTTTTATGCTATAACAAGTTTGGCTAATAACATTAACTTGTATTGTCATAGTACACTTAGATTGCTATAAGATTTAATCTTGCATGACATTTTCAAGCACCATACAAAATCAATACTCTACATTACATGGATTAAAACTGTTTAAATACACAGATCTTGAAAACTGTAATTGGAAAATTGTCAGACAACGTAGGGTCTCTGAAGAACTTTTATTGTCCCAAATTTATTACTTCCACTGTAAATCAAAGATTCATTTTTTCAGATGACCTCAGCCTTGATACAATGGGAAATATCAATCAAACAGATGGGCCTATCTTCCTCAGTATAACTCATCTGACCATCACACAGCTAAAATGTACCTCTCAAACAGAAATTTTAAAATTATAATCCAGTTCATTTATATAACAAAGGGTTAAGAGATAACTTGCTTACCAACTGTAAGTCTCTATACGGCAAGAGGTACCTAAGAGTAGACAGCTGTTTAATTTAGCAGAAAAAAGAGCATTTTGGAATCCAATGGCAGAAAGCTATTACTTGGCTGTGTTCATGTAAAAGTCACATTTCTTTATTTCTAAACAATGAAAATAAATAATCTATGAGCATCAACTGTTGACAGATATGGTAGATTATCTACCTTTCTAAATCTTTACAAAAAGCTTTGATATCTTTCTAAAAGAGATGTCACATTTCAAGTGGAAGTTACAGTCTCAAGGAATAAAGAGTCTTTCAGGAGGTTCTAAGACCTGCACTATGCAATGAGTCCAAGTAAATTAGTAGGACTAGATCACCAGTCTTGCCACACAGCAACCCGCAAAAGGCAAGGAGAAAGGCAAAGTTTGGCCTTGACACACACGTGCCAGAAGTTGTCGAGGACAGGTAGACATTAGTAACTTAAACAAAAGGAATAGTTTATAGTGACTTACTAACCCCATCTTCTGGTTTTCTCCACAAGAGGCACTGCCAAGAGCGAATCTACAACTGGAAAGTTCGACAGTAGTCAAATCTAGACAGTATTACTAGTTTCTCTATACTCAAAAATGCTTTACTTCAGCAAAGCAGTTTAGAGCAGCAGCCATAAGAGGATTGGACTGCCCCATTTATTACAGCCCAGCTGTGCCTGAAGGATGCTGGCTGGCTAGTTGCATTACTGAGGCTCAGAAAGCCAACACAGGTTATGAAGGATTTTTACACATATACTTCTAATTGCAACTTCAGAAACAACCACCTTTTACAAAGACCATACTTTACGAAGATGGAAAGGAAAATTTAATTATTAATGCGTTCAGAAGGAAGGAGGGAGAAATGGTAAGATAACCTAAAGAAAACACAAGACTGAATCTCTCTTTTCAGCAACAGAAGAATTTAATCTCCGATACTTACCAGAATATGCTAGGGATATACACACATATAAATAAGACAGACAGATCTATCTGAGAAGAAAAAAGGAAAACTGCATTTGTTATTTATCTGATCAACATTCTAATAAAGATACAGTATATATAAAGTGCTAGATTTTTTGTGATTAAATAACCAAGTTTATCTGTGAGCAGCAGAACTAACAAAGCTCAGGTTCCTTCCCAAACAGTGTACTGAAATTTCCTCATGCAAGATGTATTGCTTCTCCTTCCTTTTTACTGCAATTACTTTAAGTTCCTCCCCTCTTCCCTAATTCCTTCTCATTTCCTATCCTTTCTATTCCCTTTCCGTAAGAGAATCCTCCCAGATCTCTTCTACCTCAGCTAACTCCCAGCTGGCCAAAAGTCAGCATGTGCTTTGATGACTTCCATAGAGACATGCTGATTTGCTGCTGAATACCCATGTACTGACTACGGGACTAAAAGAACAGCAAATAATAGTTATTAAGCATAAATTCAGCTTGGGTGTCATATTGACATATTGGTTAGGAAACCAATCTAAAAATAACTTTTTCCTTTTTCCTGCTGGAGATTAGTTGGTTTAGTAGGCTAGTACAAATGCTTTTCAATTCCTGAATATTTGATTCCAAATACCACAATCTGATCACATGCACACGCGCACATACACACACAAAATCTTGGTTTAGACTCTATTGAACATGATTATACAACTGTGATGAAATTTGGCAACTCAGTTCCACTTCCCACTACCTGGAATATCCTCAGAAATAACAAAACACAGTCAATTATTGGATTTGTGGCAGATGCTGATTAGGATAGCCAGACTTTAAAAATGAATATGCATAAACACATTCCTCACTCATATTCTCACTGACTAAGCCTTCCTTTTTCTTATCTGCCAAGCAAAACCTGTACTTCAAACTCCTTTTTAAAATCCTTTTAAAAATCCACTTCTTTAGGAAGTCTTTTCATCTTTTACCCATTTTACCTCACGTTTGTATTACACTGCACAAAATTACAGCACTACTTTTTCTTCTGCTGCTTTAAGTAAGGATTCAATAGAGAAGAACTCAAAAGCTGAAGGATATCTTATTCTGCCAGATCTGGGAAGAAAATCATATTGCAGGTACAGGAGACAGGTTCTAGGGGCTTCCAGAGCATGAAGAAGGGTTGAAGGCACAAAACCCTGAAGTAGTGAATGAAAGCTTGTAACAACAATTCTTTTGTTGTTGCTGGGCTGGGGGAGGTGGGTTGGTGTTCACAGCACTTAACCCACGAAGTTCTGCTAAGGGGCAGAAACTCTCTAAAAACATGCGTTTGTGTTACTGAGAAGCACGGTGGTGTATCTTGGAGCTTGCAGAAAGACTTCTGTAAGAACACTTGTTATTTATCTATGAGATAAATAGTATTTATTAAATAGTACATGTGTAGGTCCTGTCTCATTTGCACTTTTTTGCCTCCAACTTGCCCTCTTCCACTAAAAGTTGTCTCTTGAAAACTTCAGAGTGTGTTTGAGAGGTTAATATGTATCTCTTAATTCAACTGTGTGAGTACGCTAATGTACAACGGATTGTGTTATAAACCTAAAAGCTTTCTAGAATATACGGAAATACACCATCCAGACAAATGAGAATACCTGTTCATCTTACTGTGGGTAGGTACATATTGATAGAACTATGGAAGAAAACTTGTTAAACCCTTGCATATTTACAGATTAATATTTGTGACTTTTTAAAAATTGTTACACTTATTTGAAGAGAAGTTAAATAATACCAAATTAACCACACAAAATGAATATTTAAAATATATTCTAAAATAATTGCAAATACCAATGAACTTCGCCTTTTTTCTCTGAAAAGTGTGGATTCCTCACTGATTATATTATGCTTACTATGGGATCCCCATATACAAACACCATACAAGAATAGAGAACAATTCCCTACAGATCTCTAGAGTTTTTCAGATCTCTTTTCTTTTTATTAACAAAAGGTTTTAAGTAAGACATGCTACAGGTTTACAGAAAACACTCAGAACTGAAAGTCTAGAGCTCTCAAAAGGGAAATGCATGTTTATTTATAACCACCTCTAACTATGTGTACATTTACCTTGCTAAGAATAAAATCCACAGTGAGTAACAATCTAACAATGACAACAAGAATAATGTATTTTACTAAACTCAAATTTAAAATTTAAATAAGAGGTATTTAAAATAGATTTAAAATTTCATTGGAATTAAAATAGCCTATTTTTAAGTATGGACTCACTGTATGACATTTACATAAATTTAACAAAAGCAGTATTAACAGTAAAGTTTTAAAGAAAAAAAAAAAATCAAACCAGCAATCCATTGGAAATCACCAAATATAAAATTAGAACCAGATTTCATTTAAATCCTAATCAGGTTTTCAAACCAGGAACCTTTCAGGAAGGGGAAAATACTTTCCCCATTTCATTTCATTCCAGTTCAGATCCTCACTACTTCAATTGGCTCATATGAACAGCTAAATGAAAAAGCTGAGAACAGTGAGACTGGAGGAGCTGTACTTTTTTTCCAAAATACTGAAATAAGTATATCAGAATCAGTTTAGACTAATCAGTTAGTTTGAACAACTAACAACATATAATATTGTTTGTTAAATACCAGTTTTACAAACAAATAATTTTTGTGACAGATTTGTATTTTATTTTTCTTACATATCTAATAAAGATGAGGCTTTTCTTACTTAAAAGAATTTTAATTTACTTTCTGTGCATTTCTCATCCTTTTCCAATTTTCTCTGGAATGAAATGATACAAAACAAATACAAAAATGCTTCATTTTAAAGAATTTAATGTTTAAAAAGTGTACCTGAGAATCAAAATAAAGGGATTACTTATAAGGACTATAATAAAGGTAAATAAAAAGAAAGCAGCATCACATTTAGGAAAACAACTGAAGTAACAATACTAACATGGTTAAAGATAACTTACAAAGTTAAACAGAACTGGCTCACCATTTATCAAAGGAAAAGCATTTGTTGTTATTTTCTTTTTAAAAAAATATAAGATTTATAAATATACTGGGGCAGTAACATTTTAAAGAAGTGACTCAGAATTCTAATTTACTAACTTCTCAATAAAAATCCAGACATTATACACAAAGATTACTAAGTTTGAGGTTTACCACTCCATTAAGGAGAAGTTCACATTTCCGTTTGTCACTGATCCCCCCTATCTGCCAAAGGGAGAGGTCCCACCAAAAGTTGCATCATATTGTAATGATAAAACCAAAAACGTAACTGCAAATGTTTCTGAAACTGGAAGACAAAGTGGCTAAAACTCAGGCACAAAGATAAGTGTTACCTTAAGCCAACGATGGGCAATGACTTCAAGAACTTTTTTTCTCTAATTGTAAGACAAAAAGAATAAAGTATATTTTAGTCTGTGTTTGTTATTTTACAGGTTGCTCTCAAGCAATGCCTTCCATGATCCTGTGCTCCGAACAGCCTATTTATTCCAGTGTCCTGGTTTTGGCAGGGATAGAGTTAATTTCCTTCCTAGTAGCTGGTACAGTGCTGTGTTTTGGATTTAGGGTGAGAACAATGTTGATAACACACCGATGTTTTAGTTGTTGCTACGTAGTGCTTACACTAGCCAAGGACTTTTTAGTTTTTCATCCTCTACCGACTGAGAAGGCTGGAGGTGCACAAGAAGCTGGGAGGGGGCACAGCCAGGACAGCTGACCCAAACTGGCCAAAGGGACATTCCACACCATGTGACGTCATGCTCAGTATATAAAGCTGGGGGAAGAAGAAGGGGGTGGGGGGGGGTGGGCATTCCTGGAGATGGCTGAGCACCTGCCTGCCCATGGGAAGGAGTGAATGAATGCCTTGTTTTGCTTTGCTTGCGTGCGCGGCTGTTGCTTTACCTGTTAAACTGTCTTTATCTCAACCCACGAGTTTTCTCACTTTTCCCCTTCTGATTCTCTCCCCCATCCCACTGTGGGGGAGTGAGCGAGCGGCTGTGTGGTGCTTAGTTGCCGGCTGAGGTTAAACCACAACATCCAGCACAATCACAACACACATATTCTTTCATGCTCCCTGGGACACCACAATCCTAATGCCTCCATTCGGTATCTACTGCTGACGTATTTTGATTTGGACAATATTGTTATGGATTTTCCCTGATTAAGTTCCCTGGTTAGTCTTGTATCATTACATATATTATTAATTAGGAATACCACAGTATTAAATCAACAGAATTCCTAATCAATCATCTGAAAAAAATACTGTCACTCACTCTAAACACGATATTAATTATCAGAAATCACGTACCGTCAGAGATTTCATTCTTAAATTAGAAGACTGAATTTGGCTCAGAATTTACTTTTTGTAGATGATACATTTTATGGACTCAGTTGCACTTACATTATTTGGCAATAACATTGGTATTGTATTCTTGGCTGTTAAGTAAAAACTTTCCATGAAAAGGGGGTGTTTTTGTGTTCTTTATTCTGTTCTTCAATCAGGCTGAAATTACCAATCAGTACAAAATTATCCCTTTGTGAAAAGATAAAATCTGTTAAAAACCTTGGATTTTCTTTAACCATAATGCAAAAAGAATGCAACAATATTCAGACTTTTGGGGTATGTAATTTGGCATTGTTTAAGATCAATGTACACTTTGAAAAACAAACCTGTTTTCACCGTAATCCACCAGCATAACACTGAAAAGGGAATTTGTGTTTAATAGTAATTTCAATTTTCCTTTAAAGAAAAAGAGTAGCAATATAGAATTTCTTGCTAGTCTACCTGAAAGCAAAACATTCATTTCAGAGCTGTGATTTTTGTAGTTTCTAGCTCATTCTAAAAAGTAGATATTCACAAAGGATTGTATTTACTTTGAATGCACACACTGGAATTAAAAAGTACCGTTTGTTCTTATTTTGTAAATAACTTGTGAAAACATCTCAGAGAAGAATAGTAAAAGAATACATAATGCATTTTCAAGTAAAAATCACTCATTAAAGTTCTAAGTCAGCATGCTGTAAGCATCTGTTGGAAACATTCATTCCGAAGTTAGAAGAAATGACTGTTTTCCAGTAGAAGGGTATACTATGCAAACCTACATATAGTCGTCCTTTGAAATCACACGTGAGCTTTAATCAATATGTAATTTACAATTAAGCAATTATTTTCTGATTTACAAGCATTACAAGCATAACAAATATGATTAACCTAGTATTTCAGACACAAATTAGCTCAATTAATATACCCCACCTATATGCCACTATGAATCTATGTACATTTTTCCATTTTGGTTTTTAATTGGATATGAAACACAGCTCTAACACACAAGTAAAGATCTAAAGCTAAATTATTTGAGCACCTATATGTTCATTTTAAAGCAATGATGCAAGTGTTACGTTTTGTGTAGATAAGCTATGCAACAAGTTGAACAAATTTCTAAACCAAATCAGAATGTACCATCAAAATAGCATATAAGTTCACAAGAGTTACAAGATGAAAAGTGATGAATAGAAAAAAAACTCCTTAAAGTAATTCTGATCTCTGTGCTTTAGGGAATGAGAGTTATCACTCTAAACATAATGTAGGCAGCCATGTCATAACCTAGCTCAAAGAGCTATAAACTCTTTTACATCCTGACTCACCAAAACCTGTTTAGACATCTGTCTCAGGCTGAGATCAGTCCTTTATAAATGTCTGTTTCTTTCCGTTGACTATAATGAGTGGCTAGATGATGTTCTCAGACCTACATATCTACACTATGGGCATCTGAAGCTAGGTGAGATGAATCCCACCCTAGGTTTCGTAAAGTCAGTTTCTGATACTTGTTTCTGACCAATTGCCCTCCTTCCACAATACATTTGGATGATACTTGACTTAGAATCTTATTCTTCATGACTCTTCTGTTATCTAATTAATAATTATTAACGCATTCCTTGTTCATTTGTTTGTCCTTTATATGGTGAAGTTTAACAGGTATATAAAGTAGTATTTTTCCTATCTTTGTCTGTCTAAGAAGAAAGGATAGATCAAAATAGTTACGTATGAACTTAGCAGAGTTCAAAAGCTAATTAACGTTTAAATGGGAAGAGACAGAAGGAGGTTTGCTATTCAGTCATGCTATTTGGCAAAAAGATGTAATTCCTAGACAGACAAAAGTCTGTTAAAATTATCTATGTATCTGAGTTAAGTCAGTTAATAATTCCTGTTCACCCCTAAATGTTGGGTTCAAAACACACCAAAGCAGGTGGTTCCTTACAAAGCATGGATTCAACAACCATGTAATTCCTTGATGTAAGATGCTGTGGATGCTAGAGATCACCTGAATTAAAAAAAAAAAAAAAACACAAACAAAAACCCAAAAAAAACCCCAAAAACCTACCAAAAAAACCACACGAAAAACAAACTACGGTAAAATTATGGGGGGGAAAAATCATCAATATAAACTGATATCAAGCACCTCCTCTGGCTCAGGAAGTCCTTGAGTTGTGAAAATATTCCTCCTGTTTGACATGCTCGTTTTCTCTTCCCTAGCGTATGCTGTTGGCCATTGTTGGTGACAGACTACAGAGAGGGATGGGTCTCTGCTTTGACCCTGCGCAACCACTCACTCCTACAGAGGAGCGCACATACTGAAGTCAGTTTAGTGGCCTTCTGGAGTACAGGACTAACTCCACCTTTATCACAGAGTTTTTGTGCGATACTAAATAAGTGTTAATCCCCCCCCCCTTCTCCCCCCCCCCCAGGCTGATATCAATTTATGCTTCCCTTTCTGAGGGGTCTAATCGTCAGCCTGATGTGCTTGACATGACAGAACGTCAATGAAAGCGGTGTGCTGGACAAACAAAGTTTTTGTAACACTCAGTACTCAAAAAAAATTAGATCACAGATTCCCCTGTGTCTTAGTTTGCCATTCACAGAACACAAATAATACCAATGCATACCTCAAATGATTGTGAAAATGATTCTGGAAAAGTTCAGAAAGCATTCACAAACTACAGTGAACAGTAATGCAGGAAAGCTCATCAGAACAGCTTGAATGATGTGCCATAAACAAGGGAAACTGTCAAACATTTCTGATACTGAACTGAATTACTGGGTAGCTTCTTATTAAATGGTCACTAAACGTTGTGAGAACTGAACAAAGCAAGGAGCCCTGCAGAACTATATATAACGTGACTGAATCGCAGCTTGTATGCACAAAAGGACTAAATCAGGACTGCACTAACTACATTCCCACATTTTTGAGCATTATTTTGTAACCTTAACAACGTCTTTAAAAATAGGGTTACTTGCAATATATGTATTATTTTGGCTGAAATAGAAGCTTCTGTTATTGCATGAATATACGAGAGGAAGGTTTCCATTTCATGAAAAACACATCTCAAGCAATCACTGAGATTTTCATAAATTATGTCCATGTTAACAAGTAGACAAAGCAACAAGAGCAGACCAACATGACCCATACTGCAGGTTCATCATCCACTTTATATATCCCTTGGTGGACTTTCCTTCAGTCTGGCCCATTGTCTTGAATGTTCTCTGGATGATGGAACCCACTTGATGTGCTCTTGGAGAGCATCTTTCAGTTTACTTTTATCTAAAAGCATCCAATCTACACAAGACAAGGCAGCTCTCCAATGTAAACCCAGACATAGTAGCAGCGATGATTGGGAGATGTGCCTCAAAAGTGCACTCCTCATACAAACTAAAATTAAAACAATAATTACAAAATGATCTAAAATTATAATGAAGTGGATATTGCAAATAATTTAAGAAGGTAGGCAATGATATCGACACGTCATTTTGTTTTATTCTCCTAGAATGAAGTTGGGGTGTATAATAAAAGTAAAGAGCATCTGATCAGAGAACAAAACAACTTATACTAAGGTGATGCTAGATTAGTGACATGTACAGGGAAAAGATTTTTGAATGCCTCATAAAAATAAGATTATCTATAAGTTAATGTGATATTAATGTCATAAAATAAATTGTTTGTGGGAAAGCAATGAATTCAACATTTTTAGTCTGATTTGCACCTGTGAAATACTAACTTGAACTTAGTGAACCTGCTACTTCAATGTATTTGGTTGTAATTTAGTGGATAATAAAGAGCAACCAAATTGCTGACACTTATTCATTCATCATTCAGAAACAGAACCCAGAATTTGGGAATTGTATTCACATTACCTACTCTACTTTATTGAAAATTTTATTTATAGTTAATCTTAACATTGCAAACAAGGTTCCTAGCTGCCTTATTTTTACTCCCTATCTTTTTCTAACATGTTAAAGTGGTTTTAATGAAAGGGTTAATTTTTTTAACCAAAGCTAAAAAGAATTGCTATTGATTTTAAAAGAGGTCTATGAAGGTCTAAAATTATGATGTTCTTCATGCTTTTAAAAAAATGGAAAAGAAATTTCTGTAATGAATTTTTTCCTTATGTCCATAAGTTTTTTGCATACTCATTTTTCCCATTATTTAGCACCTACAAAATATAAGTGTAGTACATGAAAGCATTATTTTAAAAAAGGCAAACCCCAAAAATTATTATTCATAACTCAATCACTCAACTCAATGAAAACAAAGATATGGAAAACTTAAAAATGAATTACTTATATCAAAACTTCCGCAGAAATTGTTTGCTGGGGGTATTATATCCCTTTTTCAAAGTTTTTATTTGAAGACTTTAGTTTTCCACGTTACTCCTAAAGGCTAGAAAAATTAAAAATTCTATATTTTATCAATTCTTTTAGCACACGAGATCAAAATTTCAGTATGTTTTTTTGACTCTGTAGAGATCCAATTTGGGGTAAAAATTACATTGGAGTAGTAGTATAGATTTAAGTAACTAACAGAGTAATCTTTAGCTGCAGAATTCCCAACACCATAAGACCGGGATTTCATCAAGGTAAGAATAATCGGTCATTTTAAGTGCCATTTATAATTACTTGTATTACAAACACCTTGGTTTAGCCTTCTACATCTCACAAACTTTGATGGCTTTGAGTCCTGATCAATGCACTTCAACCTCCTTAGCTTCAATATGTGAAAAGGAAGAATAATTTTAGTTTTATAACAACTATGCTGCCTCTTTGAGGATTAGTTCGATAGCCCAACCTCTCTTCCCTAAACTGATTCACCACTGATCAAATGAAGGAAACATTCCCATTTAGAGGTGCAGATTCAGAAACATGGGACAAGCAGATTACCTCTGGATATGACAGTAAAAGTAAAATGATTAAGAAGAGAATAAAACCCAGGCTTCAATGAACTCACTGGCAAAAGACTCCAAGCAATTTCAAAAGCCAGACCATTTTACCTATTGATGTACATAAACTGATTTTACTTTTCATAGCATAACTTTGGATATGATACTTAGAGCTTTATTTGAAATCTCACAATGTTTGGTATTTTCCTTAAAGCTTCAACTGTTGGAATCCAGAAATTTTACAAGAATTCCCCTTTTATTTTTTTAAATATAAATTTACAGTTCTCATGGGTACAGATTAAAAGTTTAAAAGCCTAAAACCTAAAAGGTTCAGAGCCCAAAAATCAGATTAAAAGAATAAAGAGTATGTATTTTAAGAGCCCTCCTAATACATAAAAGCCAAATATCAAAATTTTTAAGTGGCCAAATTGTGATTTCATGGAACTATTTAAATATCAAAATTTTTTAACTGACATTGCAAGAGCTAAAAGCTTTCTTTTCTGTTTTCTTTCTTTCTCTGTTGGCAATATGTATTGCTACAATACTCATATACTTACTCTTACATCTGATCCTCATTAAGAGTGGAATCAATTCTCAGTCATGGGTTTCAACCACACGCTGAATAGCTGCTCCATCGCTAGCAGTTAAGCAGTATTCAACAGTGGTTCAGAGAGACCTGTTGTTGAGGCTTATTGTCAACAAAAAGCACTTTCTCAGTGATGGCAGAACCTATATATAGAGCTTGGAAGGATGAGTCACAGTGAATGAAGTGTACAACAAATTTAGCATTACTTTGTGTTTATGCTTTATTCACAGAAAGGAATGACATTTTACAAAACTCTTCATCATTTGGACCTATCTGTTCAAACAAAATTCAGATTAGGACTTGGTCATGTACCAGTTGCTGTTATTTTTGCTATTTGGAACTTCTTATTCAGTGCTATCTGGTTCAGGGTATAAATCATGAAATTTACTGTGTTCCTTGATTGAATGACCCAAACAGCAGAAGTTGGGGAGTGTGTGTTTGTCATCAACGGGTTAGTTTTTACTGTTTGCTTCTCTGTTGCTTTTGCAGAACAGTTCAAAGTGCTTCTCAGAATTGCTGATACATTGTGAATAAAATCTTGCTGATGTGCTTACGAGAAAAGATTGGTGCTTTTTCATTAGAAACACTCAAATGCTTCTTACCTGTTCCCCTTCTGAAATCTCAGGCATACCTATTGCAGAAAACACACACACACTCCTCAGATTAATCTGAAACTGCTAACTAGTATGCTAACCTCATATGTAACATGAAATAGTAATATAGTGACTACTAGCTCATCAATTCCTAACCAGAATATTGGTGTTTAGTCTTGCTATGGTTTCATGCAAAATGAAAGGATTTACTTTTGCAACCCATTCTACTGTCGATAAACCTCACTGTATTAAAGAACACATAGAAAACTGATCATAGCATTTAAGACTGGTGAAAACCTTTCCATTTCTTTTGATTTCTTTTACTTGGTCTTTTAAAAGAGCAACCTTAAACTATTTGCAAATGTGTCTAACATATTATTCCACAGATCCACAGATAGTTGCTTATACTTTTGATTCTACAGAAGGAGGAACCACAGGACAGTGACAACTAGTATGACTGTTCGTGTTTTGACTTAGTAAATTCAAAACTACTTTAAAACTTCCCAAGTTATGACTGAAATATCATTTTTTAAAGTATTTTTAGCTTGCATTCTGGATAATCTAGACGGTGCCCACCCAAACTCTAAAGAACTGCTTTCTCTCTTTCTAGATGAGGAAAGGACAGGAGCAATCTCAATACAGAAGGGTAAACGTATTTAAGTATCAATAACATATTATCTTGATGAAGCAGTTACGAAGCCACTACTTTCAGGAGCACACTCAGCTTTAATCACCAAAAACACAAACTTATTTTACAATTTCCACATTTGCTATCTTTCTTTAAAAATAATATTATGTGGCAAAATTTGTAATATACATTATTATATTCTTTCAAAAATATTTTAATGCCATATAGTAATGTTAATTCATTCACATTGCGAGATACATATTTTTCATCTTTATTTGAACCATGGCTAAAGAACTTGCTTTTCTCTTTTTTCTTCCAAGTCTACAGTAGTTCCGTTTCCATATGGTATAATACACAGATATAAGCCCTAGTATAAGCAATTGAACTTTTCACACCCTCGAAAGCCGCAAAATCAGATGGTCTGTGGTTTTTGCAGCTGGTGCACTGCACTCATATTGGGTAGTGTCATATGAAAAATATTTCACTCCCCAAGCCCTAAACAGAGTCACTCATTAATGAAATGCAGGCAGTACAATGAGATCATATAAGGTATAGATTTCAACAGCCATACTAAAAACAGTAAAGGGACACTGAACAAGAACACAAATCAAGTTCCTTTGCCAGAACAGGATTTTTTTTTAAAGGAATGTCTTCTTAGATTTAACATTTGCTTTGAAAACAACTGCTAACCACTACCCAGAAAAACCTTTAGTACAAGTGTTAGCAGACTAAACAATCACAATTTGGCAGAGGAAAAACAGTAAATAACTTCAGACATAGTTACATTACAGGATGTCTCACCCCAATACACCACTATCAAATCACAAAATGATTTACTTAATACCACATATGGAATCTGCTTACTTAAGAAAATAAGCTGTCACCAGCGAAACTTTGTTTAAAAATAATTTCAGGGCTGAGGTTTATCGAATTTCACTTTAGTTTGTTTTTACAGAAATCTTAAAAAAAAAAAAAAGTAAGGCAATCTAGTTGCAAAAATATTATATTAAGCCCACTTACAAAGAAATTGTATTCTTAGGCAGAATTTTTAAACTCTATTACTAGTACTATTCATTAAAAGAATGACCACGACTTTGCACTGTATGTCATGTCGTTTTATTTCAATAAAATGTATCAGAATATATTATTTCATTCCTATCTTTCCCAAATGATACCCATCTGTTTTCCTCAATCCGAAAGCTTTCTTTAACTAAGAAGAGCCTCAGCAGCAGAAAAAACACCAGACAATACAGCCAAGGTACTTTATGGACTTGATTCTCTTCTCACTGACTCTGATACAACTCTGTGGACTTTAGGGGCCTGAATATGATAGCTGTAACTGAGCTAAGTATCAGGCTTTGTGCAACTACTTTATAAATCTAAGGACTATAGCAGGTTTGTTTTATCTGGGGAGAATAGCTGGGGAGAAAGTATATCCAAGCAAAATAGGTTATAGCTTCTATCTTTCCCTCAAAAGCCAATGAGGATATATTGGTAACGAACAGCCAACTACTTTTGTATCTCTATTACATATTTAACTTCTAAAATAACAGTATTCTGAAAATCTCATGCAATTGGGATAACCTTTTAATATAAATATAAATAAAATGGACTACCTGTAATTTAGTAATTGAATAGACCAGGAGACCCAAGAGTTTTTTTCCTGCTACTCCTCACTCCTCTATGCTTTTCTTCTGCAATGTAGAAGAAAAACTGTCACTGCAATGCTTTTGAAAGGCAACTTTGTATTTTATGCATAGGAAGTTATGATTATTCTCTCTTTGCAGTAATTACTCTCGTAGTAATTTATATGCTTTTAATTGTCCAATATCGGTCAGCATAGAGGAATTACTAAAGGCTGTATCTCTTAGCCAAACAAGTATACAGTGCATGAGATAGAAAAATTCCTCCATTTATCTGCATCTGTTGCCCATAAAATGTTTATACGCCTCATTCCTGCCACCTGGCAATAAAGTCTAGCTTACACTTGAAACACTACACGGAGTTGAAATAATCCATAGTACCACAGCTCAATATCAGAGAATTAAATATGAGCTAAGAATAGAGCTGCTTTCATATTAATCCTGTATCAGTACCGATGCAAAAGCCTACCAGGAGTCAGAAATACCACATATACCAGGAAACAAAATTCTGCACATTTTCCAGCCACGTATTTTGCCACAGGTTTGCACAATTACAAACCGTCTGTTTAAAAAAAAAAACAAAAAAACAAAAGCAAACAACCACCCCCCAAAACACAACTGTATTTAAAAGCAATAGAATCACTGAATATATCAGGTTGGAAGGGACCCATAAGGATCATCGAGTCCAACTCCCGAACTATTAAAATTACTATTACTATTAATTAGTAATTATTACTAATTACTATTAATAGTTATAATAAGAAGAAACAGGAGCTGAACTTTACTGTGAACTTCAATTCAACAACAGTATATTAAGAGTGTATGTAAAGTTCTCCAATATCTCTTACTGTAAGTACCTCATAAGAAATTGTATCACACACTGTGCTCACAATACTTTTATATATTATTTATTTTTAAAGTTGCATAGTAAGTATGCCAAGTTTATTTCAAACATTCAATAACAGCTCTTCTCAAATCAAATTCTTCCACTACTAACTTAAATCTAGAAAAATTGTTCCTCTTAATTTAGAAAATTATATAAATTTTCTAATTTATAAAAAATCAGAAACCATTTTCTCTAAATACATCTCAATTTTTTAATATATATCAATACAGCATCATACTTCTCAAATACAAAAGTTAGGAATTTTTAGAGTAACTTTGCTTACAGCAATAAAAACTCATCACTGTGTTCGAACAAAATATTCAGGCGTATAATCTACTGCCATCTTTTACTTACACCTGGTTTTCAGCAAACTATCCCACTTGACTTCAGTGAAAAATACTTTCTGTGTATTAGCTTGCAGAGCACCACTCTAGGACTTCAAAGCAAGAATGATACAAAATTAACATCAAAAATATGTTATGGATTAGAATGGATTAGAAACAGGCAAATCAGTAAGTCTCAGAATGTAATTGCAAACAGGGAGTTATATTAAGGGCATTTGTAAGAGAGATCTGCTGTGATACGTTACTGGTCCCATACTGTTTCACACTTTTATCAACGACCTTCAAGAAAATGCAAATTCATTACTGATGACGTTTGCTGACAACACAGCAAACGATAATGAGGAGAGCCAGCTACTAGAATAAAACAATCTGCATCTCTGAAAATGCTCTACTTAAAAGGAATACTTTTCCTACCACCACATGTGTAAAGCTGTACTTCTAGCTACAAAGAAAGAAGTCCATATTCAGAGGATGAAACATGGTACCTTTAAAAAATTACGGACTTGGAGTTAGGATGCATAGCTAAGTCCCATGGCACACTGGTCAAACAGGCAAAGACCCTTGACAGCATAAAGAATGGGAGAAGGAAGGTTATGCTTTTTTAAATCCCAAGGTAACACAACCATTGCAGAACACTGTGACCAGTTCTAATGTTCATTGTAAATTGGAAGAGTTTAAAAGACAATCCAGATAACATGCAAACATTTCTTATACATTGAACTCCAGGAGTATTCCTCTATTCAGGTTCTCAACAGGAAGGTTAAAAGCATGTGATAAACAGAAAGTTCTTCACTTCACCACATGAAGATCCAATGACTGTAGTTTCAACCTAGAGACACTCAGATGAGAAAAAATACTCCCTTCTTTAGCACTGAAATTAATTACAAGATGTCTATGGATACAGCAGCCTTTTAAAACTTCAGTAGTCACCTTAATCTTCAGTGAACTATCCTAACTGATCTGCCAACCAGATGAAAAAAATCAGTAAGCAATGGCTTTAGCTTGAATAAAATAACTGCCTTTCCATATGAAATTTGATTGCCTATTACACACTCCTGCAGTCCCATTCTAAAACCAGCTCCAGGGTACAGTCACCATTATCTTTTAAGACAAAGATGCAGCTATTCTATGGTGGCTATGGGAACGCATGATAACCCAGCTACCACTCATATTGATGTTAAAGCCATGTAGATATCTGGTCATAAGGAATTCGATACCAGATCAGTCAGTACAGTTACTGTCTGAATTGTACCCATCTGTTTCATAAAGCACAAGAAGAGGTGCAGTCTGTAACATCACCCACTAAAAGTATCATATTTACATTGCAAAAGAACGTAATTTGAAAATTTAAGCATACATAATAAAAGAAGTGGGCATAGTAAAATTTTGTAGCAGTGATCTCCTCTGAGTAAGGAAATAGAATTATTTGAAAATGAAAACGAGTGTCTACTGAAGATCAGAAGACCAGGTAGGAAAACTAAAAACCATCCAAGAATATTAATACTTCATTGAAACTGAAGGCATTGTATTCAGAGGATACCTTCATTTACCCAAATATCTGCTGGGTAACAAAATAAAATCTCCCCCCAAAATGCCCTGGCTTATGCAGAACACAAGCTTGTATTCCAATAGTAAAAAATCCCAGAGAACCTTTCATATGCTCTCTCTCATAAACAAAACCAGAATGTTAAAGGCATGATTAAACTTAAAATAATGTAGAAAAATGAAGTATATGATAAAGAATAAATCTATGACTACGTGAAAGTCTTCATATACTCAAATACTACTTTTGTGGGATCTTAAACTAGTGCAAAATTTTATGTGACACTCACATTGATCAGAGTATGACTGGCTATGAACAAACAGACTAATGATACATGGCAGAAAGCAGAGGGTGGAAAAGAAGTTTACTGATGTATCACAACATCCAGTTAGTAGTACTCTTATCTGAGATCCTTAATGATCTGGAAATGAATGTGAATACCAGCACCAAAATCAGCCGTTTGTAATAAATTAGAAAATACTGAAAACCGCCAATGTAAACATAGACATTATCGTTTTAAAAAAAAGACCATAAGGAAGACTAAAAACATCAGCAGCACAACACAAACTTTTTCAACCAGAAGAAAAATTATAAAAATCTCAGATTCAATGGGACGGAATAGCCCTCATAATAATATTCAAACATCCCTAAGTGTGCTCCTGGATAGCAAATTGGAGATGAAAAGGAACGAAATATTACCACATGACAGGGGACAGAATCACAACACAGAAACACAAAAACATACAGAAGTACCATTGTCTGGAAAAGGAGGTCTCCTGTACCTTCGTACAAGTTTGGTGAGACATCACTTATGCTTAGCTCAAGTCCCGGTGTACTGTAAAGCCCCAGAGTAGCTGGAGTCCCAAAGGACTGTAAATCTTCTTAAGGGAAGAGGTCAATCTCTTTGCTTTCCTACAGCACACAGCACAGCAGAACCCATGCTAATCAGAGCTACTACCTGGATTCCTATCCCAGTGAATAGCCACAGCAGGCCAAGCAAACCATAGACCAATGACCAGACGAAAGATACAATAAAAAAGAGGACAGTGAAAGATTGGGCTTACAGACAAAATGGTATAATCAGTTAGGGAATATACAAGCTCTGGAACTGACCAGAAATGTTTGATGTAAAATAAACTACAGAAGAGCAGTTGGCCTAAATAGCAATGAGTGAGTATTTCAACTGTGTAATAACCAATAATCAGCAATTATATCTCCTTAAATTCTTTGTTTAATAACAACCATACAAGATGCACGATCTAACTGCATCTATCTTGTACGGAACCATGCAAAAATCTTGCAAGTATATTAAAAAAACCAGGACAATGAGGTAATTTCATTTTTTCCAAACTTTCCACTAGGTCTGCATATAACAGTTCTTCACATGTAAAACCATGGCTACTGAGGAGACCTTCTTTTCACTTGTTCTCAACTCCAACATCAGAATTCATACCAAGGCAATGATCAATTGCATTATGTTGTGTGAACTTGTGAAAATCTAACCCAAAATACAAAGAGGATGTTTCAAAACTCTGTACCTACAGGGACAGGATCCCTGTTTTGGTTTTCTCCTCTGAGCTGCAGTGTGCTGGCATGCCCTTTGCAACACCCATGAAGAACCCAACCTGCTCCGTTTTCCTCCACGCCATCTCTAGATGGCAGCAGCAGCTGAGGCTCCTAGCATCAAGCCAATTGCAGCGAGGCTAGAGCAACTACTCTAACACAAATGTATGTTTAGTTATAAAAAGGAGAATTTGTCTTCTCACCTGACTTTCACAAAAAATGGCTCTTAAGTACCATATTTAGAGATGATTAGAGGTGTCAAATTGTGGTCCAATTACTAAATGCTCAATCCAATGAGAATGTTGCTGAATTAAAAAGAAATTTTAATAAACTCGTATTTCAACCAGGTTCAATCACTTCATAAGCACAGATGAGGACATGGTCCTCATTTCTTGAAAACAAAATAAAACAAACACCCCAACACATGTTGTCTGAGCTGGGCAAACTAAATAACATGGCAAATATGCCTGAAAGCCAGACTGTTTCCACAGTTTCAAAGAGGAAATGAACATGTATGATCCTCATTTCACCGACAGGAGATCATATCAAATTATAAATGTAGACAAAAGCAAGTCCTAAAAGTAAGAGTCACTATTTATTAGTTAAAATAACTGAAACAGCATGTCAAGAACTGGCCTCGGTAAATACCACAATATTTGTAGCTTCCCCAGGTGTTTCTGCTTCCAGCCCACCACAGAGAGAGCATTCCTGACCTGCAAGGCAACAGGGGCTGCTGGAGAGGTGACACCAGGCGAGCAAGGGCTCTTGCAGGATGAGGCAAAGGAAGTCAAATCAGGGCAATCCAACCTCCAAGTCTCTCCTTCTCCCAACTCAGAATTAAAGAGGAGAGATCCCTTAGAAAATCTTTAGTAGGAAAAAAAAGAAGAAGAAACATGCAGGGGTAACCCAGACATGGGCTAAATGGTTAGAAGAATCTGTAGACGCAGCAGCAGCTGCAACATCAGCTCCCTGAGAGAAATTTCAGTAGGTTTTACAGGAGCAACTCTGTCCTATTTTGGTTGGACATTTGGTCCAACTCTCTCTTATATCCCTCACAATTTCGTCCCATAAAACTTAAGCTCATACCTCTTAGTTTCTTCCCCCTGGCCCTCCCTTAAATTTCAGCAAACAAAGCAAACAGAAAAAAAAATAATGGAACTAACATAATGAAAATCATAAGACACATTCACATGACAAAATAGCTGGTACCCTCCCAAGTCCTCTCTTTGATCATCACATTTCATGTATATTAATTCATTTCTAGGCTTTCTTCTAGAAGAAAGAAAGCAAGGTAACTAGTCGTTTTCAAGCAGAAATCCAGACACAATTAAAAGGACAACCGGTTCCTGGGCCTGCTCCAGGTCAACAGCATGAAGCTGAACCGTGTCATCCTTGCTGCCCTAAACCTGGAGCCTGCAGCATCCTTCTGCAAGAATCCCATGTGCTGCAAGACAATGGCCACATTGCTTCAGGCACTCTGAACCAACAATTCCCCCCAAAAAACAAACTCTGCCTTAAGCCACAGTGGTAGCATACCTGATTCAAAAGCTAGACTTGTATTATAAAACAGCACAGGCTCAAGCATCATACTGCAATTACCCATTACCATTTAATCCTGGCCAGTGTCAGCTAGCACTGTCCCAGGCAATGCTCAGCCACAGGCTGTGAGTCTGCACAAAGCAGGGACTGCTCTCAACACACAGTATGGTGGAGGCTTCCCTGTTTGGCCAGTGGGGATGGGCAGTG
>NW_008825108.1:17674452-17677159 GCF_000699105.1 Pygoscelis adeliae | reverse complement strand
ACACTGTGCCACTTTCCTTTGGGGGTGGAGAACAGGCCCTGGCTCAAGGAGACCCAGGCCACATGCTCCATGCAGGACACATAGTGTCAGGCTGCTCAATCACAGGCTGGCCTTCTTCTATATGGGCACAAGTCACTCCACACAACCTGGCTGGGCCCAAAGACCACTCACGGGGATGGCCTTTAGCACTAAATGCAGCCCTATCATTCTCCATCTGCCTATATGTACCTACTTCTCTTTCTTCCTCCACATCCTATGTAACTCATGGCAGGGTCTCTCTGATACCTTCTGATTTTATACACTAACATCACCACGATAAATGTGAGCTGATACTCACAAGTTCTGTAGGACTACTTACAAGAAGTACACTTTAATTCACTATTTCCTTGTTAAGAAGTTTGGATTTGTGGCCGTAACTGCGAAACACAGACAGGAAAGGGGAAAACATAGCAACGTTCCGAAGCGGTGTGTACAAAGCAACAAAAGCACGTTACACATTTAACACTATACTACTCCTCCCATATACAGCTTTACTGAAAGTCCAAGGGTTTCGGCTTTTTACAAGAAATGCAAGACTGATAAGAAAGACTTTGCTTCCTAAATTCAGTGGCTTCACATAGGCAGGATTCCAACTGCTGTTAACACCCATCATATGGAATAGCAGTATCAGCCAGCAATCCTACCTGTCCTTCACGTAAGGCAGTTTATTGGCCTCTTATTCTGCACAATGACACCCTGAATGGGCAAATCTCCCTTTGTCCCACAGTGACTCCTATTTGTTACTGTAGCAAGAAGAGTACCTCTATGTGCTGCTCCCTGAGAAAATGAACTACACTCTGCAAATTTAGACTCCAAAGTCTTCATCACAGTGAACAGCACAGACTTATTTTGAACAAAGTAAAATAAATAAATAAATAAATAAAATCAAGTGTAGACATAGCACTTTTGGAGGAATTTTTCTCATGCACAAACTGGAAGATACTGGTCCCAACTGAAAATCATGAGCTATCAGGCATTCAACTCAAATACGCTCCATTACATGGCCACACACCTATAAAACTTCTACCCAAACTGGGGAACTCTGCTGCTTTTATTAACAATAGACATTAAAGGACTTGAGCTGAAAACTGCAAAATTCATAATAACTAATACGAACTGTGGCAGAACAATCACACCATACTGCCTCTAGGAAATAAGTAGAAACAAACTATGGAAACAGATTAGGGAAAATGGTTACAATCACTGACTGTACATGTTTAAAAGATAAAAGGATCATTTTGCCCCACTTTTCAGCCCTAATACTTAAACTATGGCAAAAAGAAAATAAAATACAAAGAAAAAAATCTTGAGTGTGTAAAAGAACAGCAATCTTATTAATATTGCCTATAAGAGCAAGAATAAAATCAAATACATTTCATTTTCAGAGATTTAATAATCTGTGAAGTAGTGACAAGAAAAAAAAAAACTTGAAGTGCCCCTACTTTTCCCAGGAAGATCTTTTTTCTCTGAAGTTACAGAACCAGAAAAACAATTACATTACTGAAGTCCTCTTAAAAATTTGTTTTTACAAAGACTTGTTAAATAGACTTGGTTTAAAGTCATGGCCAAACATGACAGGTTTAGAAAGGTTCGGTGTATATTTGAGAACTGATGCAGTTCTCCAAACTGTTTCATGTGCATTATGTATAGCATACCTTAAGGCAGTGTAGCCATCATATGGCAAAGGAGGGACTCTCTTTACGAACTAATTGTATGTTTTCTTACTTGTTTCTTCCTGAAGGTGAAAACACCTACATAAAAGAGTTTGTTTTCACTTCTTCTTTCCTTCTTTATGATGTAGAAAAAGGCCAGAAAGAAATTTCCCCAGATTTCTCTCCCAAAAACATATGGAACGGAGACAGAGGTTACCTGGTTTCCTAGTTTAGACTCAGGAGGACAATCATACCTATCCCTGTATTTTTTTCTAAAAGAGCTGGAGGTCATATGAACTGGAATAGGAACTTTCCAGTTGGAGGGATGAAAATATTGTGGGTTTTTTTAATAAAACCTGACTTTGTTTTCCAAAAGAAAGCAAGTTAAGTCAAGTTAGGTTAATTTAAATGAATTCTAAAATTTTAGCAAATAGTCTCTCTCCTGTAACTTTCTGCATTTCCCTAGTACACATGATACTATCATCTTACTCACTTCCCAGTCTTCTAGAAAAAAACTGAAGTGAAATTCTCCCCACCAAAAAAAAATAAAGAAGGAAAAAAGAGACAGAGAGAGAAAACGGAAAAGAATTTAATTGCTAAAGGATCAAGAACATCAAATGTAAGACAATGATAAGCATTCATTAAGTATTTATATCAGGGCATTAGCCTTTAATAGCACAAGTCTGCATACACATCTTACTTTCAGAAACTGCAGTGTAATAAATTATAAAGAATAAAAGTAACAGTTTTAGGAAACTCAATTAATGAAAGAAGTCATGTGGTGAGAGACAACTATCTCAGAACAATGCATCTGGACAACTACGTTGAAAACAATCGATCAGTGGAAAAAACCCATGGACCAGTCAGCAGCCACGTGTATCTAGCTGTTCTTAGAACAGCCCCTGAATGGGAGGCAAAAGAAATTCCCTTCACAATATGTTCATTCTTTCCCCTTGTATAATCCCAATCTACCACCTGTATCTTGCGTTGGATCAAAAAACAATTAGACATCTCAC
>NW_008825108.1:17674029-17674430 GCF_000699105.1 Pygoscelis adeliae | reverse complement strand
AACGGGCTTTTCCATGGGCTTTTCCGCTGGTCAGTTATCACCAGAGTACAACAGGAGACCAAGGAGTGGGAATCCGAAGAGTGGCCTGGTGTATTTATTTCATTCACATTTGCCAACTGATCTGTGAAGCATAGCAGTACTTTATTTTAAAGCGTTAACTGTTTCGGAGCAATGCAGAAATATTCTGCAACTGTGCAATAACCCCAGGATCAGTTTTAGATGTCCATGGTCTATGTGAAAAAAAATTAACTAAATATATTATTGCTTATTACATTATTACTGGAAAATTACTAAAGAGCATTATTTTATTTATAATTATTCTGTGTTTATGTTACAAGGATTATTGTTATGATCATTTTACTGTTAAACGTTACTTTTCTCATCCAGAAACATTGAAAAAG
>NW_008825108.1:17662519-17673966 GCF_000699105.1 Pygoscelis adeliae | reverse complement strand
TATGTCACACACCATGTGGCATTGTGTTTTGCTAAGTCAAAGTCATGCTCCAAGTTTCAAAACTTCAAACAACTGAAATACCACAACATTCATAAAACAGAACTGAGCTACTGGGAGTAAGAAAAAAAATACAAAAAAGGTAACAGACCTCAACAGCAGATAGTAAAATTAACATTTCAACAGTTCTTGCCTTTCATCTCAGTCTCCATAGTACATTTTTTTCTGGAAAAGCTACGATTTAGGTTTAGAAAGATGCAGAATTACATAAAACATCTGGAATATGGGACAAGGAATATTGGCTTATTATCCCTGGTGGACCCTCCCTATGAAAAATTTAATAGGTCTGTTTTGGTAGTTTTAATCTCCAGAGCACCCCAAGCTATGTTATGGAAACATCATCTTGGTAATTTATATTAGAAAGAACACCTGGTGATGAAAGCAAATATACCCTCTTTAAAATTGTGAGTGATTTTTCTTTAATCCTCAAACTTTTCATCTTCTTAAATATATAATTTTTAACAGCTTGACTAAAAATTAGTTTTTGTATCTTTGAGACTGATCACATTGTAACCATTGTGAACTTACACTATTTTATTAGAAAGCTACATTTCTTCATTCCTGTCTTCAGAGAAAAAGTCATTTTGTCTTTACTTTGACATTGGCCTTTTACAGATTAGAGAGGAAGCTCTGTTGAATCTCATATGAGTATCACAAAATCACTTAAAATGTTGTCCGTTTATTACTGCACAGCTTCAAACATTAAGGGAAAAAAGAACTGTTAAATAGATTTCTACTATTCTTATTCCTATCTCTAATTCTAAAGGTAGTTAGCTATAAATAATAATAAATATGTAAATTTTGTCACAATTTACTCTAGTACCAATTTCAAGTGACAGCACAGAGCATACATAAATTATACGAATTCTGGTCTGTAGTTGCTTTTTTGGTATCTATTGTGTTTAGTACACAGTTTCAAAATAACTAGTAAAAATCTATACATGAAAGCAGAGAAATTATTTTCCATTAAAATCATTAACTGGATTCCTCTAAATATAAATACAGTTAAAATGCTATATAACTGAAAGGAATTTAACATACACCTTGCTGTTGTCACACTGCCTCATGGTTTATTAAAAAACCACATTTTTAACTGTTGCTAATTTACTATTTTATCGATAAATGGGAAATTAATGAAAGAATATATCAAGTACCAGTCAATCTATAAAACAAGTTACTACTAAAAATACATTCTATACTTTCCAGCTACAATTAGGTTTCCATTTATCAAATTCCTAAAGAAACAACACATGTACAAATTAATCTGTTTTTATCATTTAACATGCCTCACTTAAATTATAACCTAATACACATTTTGTATTTTCTAACAAAAAAGTCCATAATCTGTAGCCTATAAAGATTTTTCAGAAACATTTTTTTATTAATTTGACACTGATACGCCTCCATTTCTAATATCCCAACCCTGCAACATTTTAAATGCAATTAAAAGTGGTTATGAAAGAGTGTGGACTTCCTTGGGAAGGAGGAAATCACTCTTGTGATTAACATGCAAACGAGCTCATGCTGGCAGAATAGATTGGGGTTTTAAAACCCCAATTACTTTTGTATGATTATCTATTTACCCGTACACAGACTATTTTCATTTTTCATCTAATACAAAGTCATCCTGCTTACATTTTTAGCACAGCAATTAATATTTACAATAATTATGACATCAAGCACCATTGAGAGTACGCTGAGTGAATAATTTACCGTGTTTTTTAACATATATGTTATTAAAATAACATCTACGGTAATATATTGCAGAGGATGGAGATATATTATTGGCCTTTATACACAATCCAGCCTAATACAACATTCTATTGGCTTTAAATTTAGTTAAGGGGCATATTATTTTTAGTATCTCAGTAAGTCAACTGCTGTTCCTTCAGATTACAGATGCCAAAACTTTCAAGTCTGTAACTGCTGTATAAAGTGTAAGGTTTGTTTAAACTTTCACAGTAAAAATAACAATAAAATTACTTCCTCCCATTTTTCTTTTTTTTTTCTTTTTTTTAGTAATAACAGACAATTCTTAACTTTCACTAACACACTTTGATTCATACCTGCTACAGAGTGCACATATACACATTTTTTCCAGACTTCTAAAGAAAATTATAATGCATTAATGACAGGAACTATGGTAATGGAAAAAGGTCACCCTCTTTTGAACACCTTCTGTTTTAAACCATTATATATAAAGACATTTGAGAAAGCAAAGAATTAAAAGGCAGCCTTTGTGCAACCCATTACTGAAATATTATAGAATAATCTATATCAAATGTAGTGGAATAGCAGATTCTTTTGGATCTAAATTTACTGCAGCCATAGAAATGCTTTTATGCTTATTATGTATCTGCATGTTGATTCAATTATTAAAAGAACACCTGACAGCAGACTTACTTAATTGAATTAATTAAACTGGATGAATAATCACAGAATTACTATTGTATGAAATTTGTCCTGAAAAGTAACACTGGCATTTTGAAATTGCAAGTAATTTGAATGGTGAAATACACTGAGCAGACAAGTCTTCACTTAACTGTATTCTGAAAATCTTCACCTCATACATGAACAAATGGGACATACAAATGAATAGACAGCTGTGAGTAAGGAATGCTTTTTCTTATATCTTGTAATTTATTACGTGAGCCCAGCTATGTCACTAGATCTTTTCAAAACTTTGCAAAAACATTCAAAATAATAGTAATAGTTTTCATCTCTTGCTCTAAAATAATACAATAGAGTGGACTAATCAGCTACTGACAGAGAGGTAGTGTAACACTAATGTACATACTAACTTATGTAAAACAATGCTTCCAACCAGGATATTTAGAAAAGATTTCAATATGTCCAATTGAAATCATAGAAATACTGTTTACTGACTAAAGCACGCAAATTTAAGATGTTAAATAATTTTTAAAACTTTTTAATAGATCAGTACGGTGAGCTTCTACCACTGATTTTAGCAACAGGAGAAATTTTCTTTAGTGATTAAATGTTATGACATGCTGCATATAATATATTCCTTTTAAGGTCTTCCGAAACCATTTTTTGTTATTATTTAAAACCAGTCTACTGATGAAGTTCAGAAGAATTTATTATACCCTCTTCTTTTTAGTTACATTTGAAAATTCACTAGATAGAAGTGAAATTTTTCATGACAGGTTTTTCTAACATGCATTTTCTGTTGCCACTGCTTTCACACCAAAAAAGACACACAAGAGCTTCACGCTGCTCAGAACAGAAGTTTATACTGGCAGAGGACATTCCTGGAATGCAAGCACCCAATCTGGCGTGTATCCAAGCCCCAGCTATTAGCTCTGCATCACCAGTGGGTATTTTTCTTACTTCCTCCTGCAGGGTTTTTGTTTTGTTTTGTTTTTGCAATGATCCCCATAATAGCAAAATGTATAAAATAGTCTAATTTTTATATGAGAGAATGGTGGGACTGGGTATTCACCTTACTCTAAAATAAACTGCAGCATGGTAGAATCACACCCACCACCTTTTTTTTCTTTTTTTTTTTTTTTAAATCAGCAATGTGTTTTCTCTTGCTAAAAATGAATATTGATGATTCTACAAATAGGAAATATTAATTTAGAGGTGATTATTAATTTATATTACTAAAAAGAACATGAACATTTACAGGTATTCAGTCAGAATATCTAAAAATGAAATAATACGACATCTAACATCTATATACCATAAATCACTGATTTTTTTACATTCATATTTTCCCTCATATTCCTACTTGAATATAATTCATTTTACAAATATGTCTGATCCTGCCTCTGACCTTACTACACTTTAAGCTCTTTCCTGCTCATGGAAGGCTAATTTGCATTTTTTAAAAATGTGTCTGTATTAATGATCTAATTTACCACAAAAAGGCTTTATATTAAATACAAAAAGGACAGCCATTAGCTTTCTTTCCACAATAAAATCAAAACAAAAAATAAAACATCTCATTTACACAACAATTAACAGGTTTTTTTCCTAACACAATGCTAAATGAATCTGTGCAGTTCAGCATTCATAAACATTATATATTGTGCAGAATTCTTGCTCTACAATCAAAATAAGGAATATTATAAATATGCAAAGTTTTACAAAACACTTTTCTGAGAAATCTATACATCCATTTTAATACCTATATTAATAACCACAGTGGTTAGATTTTTCTTTTACATAAATTATACAAAGTACATTGGCATTACATACCATTTTAATACCAGTTTATTATAGCTTTATTTCATAATATTGGAGGTGGAAATGGAAACAGTGCCATCATGTGATACTTTTCAGGCTACTTCACTTCTTTTATTTGCAAGGACTGAGTCTGTGGCTGCTATACAAATAAGAGTTCCTAGAAAAGCACGCAATGGCAGTATAATTTATTATATGCCATGTTGTAACTAGATCAATTTAGGTATTTTTATGCATCAAGTATTGAAAACACCTTCTAAATCTGCAAAGGTAAACAAGCATATGATCAGTACAAATGTTACCTAGCCCCTTTTATTAAGAGTACACAAATTATCCAACACAGTCTTGTGAAATTCCTTTCCGTTTACAGTCAAGATATTAATCCAAACAGCTTCATTTTTACAAAAGAGCATAGAAGTTAAATTCACTGGGTTTAATTAGTACTGGGCAGGCTACTCGGAAAAAAAACTAATACATGAAATCGTCACAGGCGTACAATATCAAAGCCAAATCCAACTCATATTATATTTACTAGACAAGATATTTTTAATGAAATCAGACACATGGTCATTTTTTCTTTTGTATTCATTTCATATTGAAATAAAGGCATTTTTCTCCCCAGTGGACACAATAAACTAGAAAATCCAGACTTGATGCTAAAGACACACATTTCCACTTATCCCTTCCCTTTTCCAGAGATCAAGACAACCATTTGACAACCGCTTGGAATCTGGAAATGCAAGTAATCTATTAAATCTGAAATCCCACTTTACTGCGCAACTCACAGCTGCCAAATCTCAAACTACTTTACAGTAGTGTTTTTTTTAAAGATATGTCTTTAGACAAAATTAAACCCTTAGAGTGAATTCATTGATGCATGGGTGAAAGTTGATGAAAAAAAACACAGGAACTGTAACTTTTAAAAGCGAGCACAGATGCTAGATATTGCTTATGGAGTTCCAGAATTTATAGAATATGAACAATGACTGAATTCTCCAAGATTAAAAATCCTCACACACTTTAACTGCCTACTGTTCCACAGGAAAACTGTTACTATTATGTGCTTATTTGCAAGCATATGGGAACGTACGCCATTTAAAAATGTTTAGATTTCTTTATGTAGGACTCAAAAATTCATGGTATACGCATGCAAGCCACATATATGAGTTATGCTCAAGTGTGTTTTGAGTCTGAAACAAACACAAGGGGATTTTATAAAAGTCAGTATATATTTCAAATATCCAGAACACCATTTATGGGTCAGCATTACAGCTGGTGAACGTATCTGCTTTTGCTGAAAGGTAACAAAACAAACCCCTCCACCACCCTTGAGAACCTTCAGAGAGCAGGATTCAAGACCGGAAACATTGAATATAAGAAAAATACTGCAGTAAGAAAAGAACAGGGAGAAATAATGTTATGTTCTTACTTAAATTTAATGTGTACTTCTTACAGATAACATTTTATAAATTGCTCAAACTAATGCAAATTGCATTTAGCAGGTTGGAAGGCAGGCCAATTGCACGCTGCATAAATACTGATTTGTACATCTAGTACAGGGAAGTTTAATTTTTATGCTTGCAACCCAGCAAGCAAGTTTTTGAGGAACAGACTAAGAAGAAAAAGCGAGAGCTATTGTTTATTCTCCAAAAGCTTGATGTTTTCATTAGTGCCAGCAATAACCACCCTGGCTCCCCACCTGACACTTCTACCTTGACAAGCTCATCAGAAAACTAATTTGACTGGAATTTTACGAGCACAAGTGATACAGGGAACTCTTTGCATGGTAAAGACAATCTGTAGCAAGTTATTTAATACCTAATATAGGGCTTTTTAAAGCTTTTTTGTTCTTGTTGGTAACTATCATCCTTGAGGGTGATAAATATTTCTCTTTTTCTATGGTTAGGGTTTAGACTTGGTGTGTGTCCCCCCACGGGTGGAACAATCAGTAACAATTTCCTGTCATCATGAGACACGTAGAACCTACATCAGCCCTTACTACATAGTTATATTACGTTGATTATGAACTATATGATGAGTATTAACAATACGACCTTACAAAATACTGTCGGGATACTCACAAAGCTGTCCAGAAACAAGATTAAAATCAGATAAAATTATAACCCTCTAACTACATTAAGCACTAAGTAAAGGGAATCATAACCTGGTGGGGCACTTGCTGGTTGATCAACCAAGACATTTGAAAAACCTGGAAAAGGGAGCCAAAACTCTGCTAATTTTCAGATGCCTTCCCAGTCGCCCCTTCAGCAGCTAGCAGAAAAGGAATTTGGACGTTCTTTGTGTTCCGTTATTTCCTGTGGTGCCCAAAACAGATGCTCATTTAAGACTGAGATAAACTATGCTGCAGATTAATACTTTGAACATAAGTGGAAGAGAGTGTGCTACATAAACATTTGCGGAAGTATTTCTACAATTTTGAACCAAGGGAGAGGCTGCATTACCCTCTGGGTAAAAAGACAAAATTACATTTCTTATCTGTATTCTTATTTCTCTATCTCAGAAATCCAGTGTTCCAGATAGAAGTCAAAACAGCAGAACGAACACCAAATCCTTGATGGGGAAGCTCTACTATCTCACATTCCTAATTGGGAAGATACAAAATTAGAGACAGTATTGCTAAGTGAAATGAAAGAATGCAAACATTTGTATGTATCAACCTACAAATGCCCATAAGGCATCTCATCCCACTAAAAAATTAACTTCTTCCCAGATCATTCTGATTTGGAGGAAGTTGGAGGTAAACTCCAAGTTAAACTCAACTTATACTAGCCATATTACAGAACATGTTATTTTTTCCCTCATCCAGTCTGCAATTTGGTATTTCTAATGATACGGATTTCAATTTTGTAATATACTGAGACCAGGACAAAGGGTACTTTTTTTCGAAATTGTAAAAAAGAGAAAAGTAATTTTTTAATTTTTTAGTGCTGAGACCTTTAGATAAATGTGTCGGCTGGGAGTCAGATGGCAGACTTGTAGATGGCTAACCTGGAAGGCTAGTATTTATCTAACCATGTAGCATCCACCTATTTGAATAAGTCACAAACCTGAAAGTAGATTCCCAAATTATTAATTTAGTTGCACCAACACAGAATAGTTGGACTTAGCTGGATCAAGATTAATTGGGACAAAACATATAATGTAGAACTTCTCAAGAAAATTATTAGACATTCTCTCTAGTTTTGAAAATTTTAGAAAGCACAGTTTTGACCAGGTGCTGTGCGTAGTTACATGGTCTCCTTAATTTGAGAAGAGACTGAAAACAGAAAGAAGACTTCCCCATACTTAGCAAGGCACACTGGAACAACAAACAACTTTGGATAGTGTGTAAGGCTTTCTCAAATAGAAATATTGTTATTCATGTTAACTTTCCAACCCAAACAAAATGTCAGATGAAATAAGATATACTGTCAGAAAAGAAAAATAAGCCATAGGTGGTGGTTTAAAAACAGGTTCACTGATAGCTGCAGTACCATATTCCATCACCTCAGAGCCACAGGTTGCCTTATAAAGAGAGTTCCATTGTAAGGCGATAATGGCTGCCATCATTCACTGACATGGTTAGAAACTAGGAGTTTACTCAGCACTTGTCACTCAAGTTAAATGGAAGGAACAGCTAAATGTTCTTTTGTGTAGGGACAGCTGAAACAAGGCCCTGAGTGGGAGCAGCATGCATATGGCCGTGCAGATCTCTAGTTACAGGTTACAAAGCAATGTATATCGGGATGTATGAGACATGGGAATGTTTCACTTAACAATGAAGCTGAAAACCATGCAAACTATGAATGAAACAGTCTTTTATAGGGAACTCTAAAGTTTTGTGGAGGAAAATAAATGTTACTTTAGTAAAGACTCTACTGAGCTCAAAGAATACACAAATGAATTCTTATTAAGAAGCCAAGTAGAAAGTTGCAGAAACTGTTAATCAGAAAATACCAAATGAGTGCCATTATCAGAGTCAGTGTAACTGAAAATATTTTTGTATTTGATAAGAATATTCACAATGAAAAGGCAGAGATGGTCAACACATGGCTAAATATGACTGGATATATTTTTCTGTCTGTCGACTGACAGACAAAAGGAAAATCCCTAGAGGATGAACTCCTGCAAGCTTTAAAACAGCTTTAGTATAGAGTTTGATGTGTGCAAAAGACACAGGAGGTCAAGTAATCCCCTTATGGTTAGAGAATATATAGTAAAAAATTCTATTTGCTTGTAAAGTCTCTTTATTTCACTGGTCTTTCAGATAAAGTATTATGATTAAGTGACACATGGCCTTTAGTAGGACACACTGGTTTCTGGAATGATACCTACAACTGGAAACCTGCTAGAAGAAAAAAAGATTGAAATAAAGCAAAAGATCTGAAACAAAAAGAAAAAAAACACTTAATCCCTAAGTCACTCATTCTGGGGTGGAACATTCCTTCCACTCTTACCTTGAGACTTTTTTCCCACCGAACTTACCTATGTTCTGCAAAACCTGCCTCTCTGTTGGATGGATACCTACTGCCAACCTTTCTTCTACTTGGACTCCTGTTTTACAGGAAGAGGGAAAATACTTTCTTTTTCAATTCCTTTATGTTACCTGCAGGGTTTCTGAAGGGCTTCTAATAATAATTCATCAGAAAGAACACACAATAGTATGTTCTATCTCTAAAGAAGTCTCTGATGCTGGTCCCCATACTTAGGCACTCACTGCCACCTGAGGCAAGACTCCTAGGAAATTAATACAACTCCCAGAAGCAACAAGAAGCTCAAGATCAGTTTAAGTTGTCTTCTGTTGTTGTTTCCTTAAAGTAGGAACAACCTTAACAAATGCCATTTCTCTGAAAAGAAACCAAGTGTTTTCAGTCGCAACACAGGAACAAACACAACATCAAGCAGTTTCTTGATGTTATTTTCAACTTCATTTAACAGAAATAAATCAGGCTGCCAAACGTGGAAGTACTGAAAGATAAATGAAACTACCAGAAATTTTATCTCTTCAGCCTGTGAATATACAAGTAGAATCAGGTTTTAAGACAGGAAAAACAGCACTGGCTCAAGATCATACAGGTGACATTTTTCACTGTGAATCAACACTAGATCAATTTCCAGTCTTGTCTTAAGAGGAACGTACTTGGATTTTGGCTGTTCACTGTATTTCAGATGAGCCATAAAACAGAATTCCTGAACACTTGTGCTTACAGATCACATTGCACTTCACAGCTGTTGTGTTTTACCCCAGCAGAGGGTGCATTTAAGCAAGTGGAAAAAGCAATTTTCTTTTACACATAGCTTAAAGTGCTTAGGGGTCTTTTTGAATGGCATGTAACACATACATTATATTTAAAATATATTAAATAATTCATAACAAATAATTATTATGTCTACTTGCAATGTTTGTCTCTTTTTTTTTTTGTAGTTCCTCATGTGCCACAATGAACAACAGCATAATGCTGCAACTAGTTGGATGGAACAGTGAAGTCTGAGGAGTAGACCTAAATTTCACAACATCGTGATAAATATGAGGTCAGTAAATCTGTGTAATGAAATTGCTATTATGGTTACTTTTTAAAAGGAAATTTTTGTTTAATCTTCTACATTAGAAGAATGCTGAGATTGCAAAAGCAAAGCATTTAAAAAACAGAACATGCCTGAAGTAAAGCTGTTCATACAGCATTATTTCAACCTCCTCTGCATGACCTTTCCTCCATTCTTTGTTACTATGTGCCACATTATTTGTTTCCCCAGGACCTACGTTTCATTACTGCATTGGATAGACTAAGTTTTGAAGATGAACTGGGTTTTTTAAATACTTTTATTTAGTGTTACTTAGTGCAGAGACTGTTGTCTCTGTCCTGTGCTCCCTTTGTTGCTGAAATTGGAAGGGATGTGGCCAAGGTATACACACTTTGGGAACCGGAGGAACTTCTTAGGGAAGCAGAATGTCGTTCCAAGGAGATGTATTTCTGCCACAAATAATTTTTCATCAAGATCCATAAAATTAAAAAAGATGAACAATTTGCCATTCAATACAAATTCTTCCCTTCCTAGGTAGTACACATCTACCATTATGGTAGTTAGATGAAAATAAACGCAAAGCTTCTTCAAAAGTTCATGCATATATTCTCTGTTGCATGTATGTTCTCCTACGAAGTCTCATAAATTAACCTACTTTCACAAACATTTTACTCCTCTGGCCAATATAAGGCAAAATTCGGAAAAGAAATAGTCTACAATTACCTCTCTACGAATTTTTCTTTCTCTTAAGTGAAAAAAATCACCTTTTAATGATTTAATGACAGAGTAAAAAAAGACAGCAGTCATTCTTTGTAAAACACAAACTAAACTGTATTTGAAAGTGCGGGGTTTCCTACCAAATTGCACAGGATTAATCCCGTGAAGCAATTTTCAAATAAAACTCTTAAATAACATGTGACTATTAGTTCTACACTCTTAACTGCAGTTGGACATGGAATGAATAAACAAATAAATGATTATGGGTGGAAGCAAAATAACAACAAAACCAGGTAGTTCTGTGAGCAACAGACCTTATGAATAACAGCATGGACATAATGCTGCAGCCTTTTTCCTCAGCAGATGCACTATTTTGCATGTTTCTGTTACATAGTCCATCTATTTTCATGGATATTAGTATCTTTGAGGCCTCTACTTCTCCATCAAATTTGTCTGAAGTTGGCCAACAGGTTCAAGAATTATTGTGCGGGACTGACAGATAGTATGATTGTATCAACTTACAAAACTTCTGTTTCCTTACAAAAGTACGATAAAAATAGCAAATCTAGGCTATGGTAGCATAGGAGATAGACAATTCCACAGCAGGGCACTTTCTGCAGGGAAGGCCAAGCCAGAAGCACACAGGAATTCAGTGTTCATGTCTAGCAGTAAGAATTCTTAAGCTGATAAACTGTTGTAAAGCGATAAAAGAAGGAAAGAGAGCAGATAAAAATATGCCCAGTACTACATTAAGTATTAAAAATAACATTAAACAATTAGAATATTTTAAATAGCATGCTTAAAGGAAATGGAAATAACATCTTTTAATACATCATAATTACCTGTTGTTAGCAACTTTTGGTTAATTCTGTAAGAAAATCTCAAATAGGTCTTAACATAAAGAGCAGCTTGCTTCTTTGATTTCAAACTACAGCCGGGTA
>NW_008825108.1:17622340-17662494 GCF_000699105.1 Pygoscelis adeliae | reverse complement strand
CGATAGACCAAATTGATTTAACTGCAATACTTCAAATGGAGCTTTATCAAGGATTAATATACCACCGTACTTCCAATTGCTATGAGCATGTGGTCATCAGCTCAGGTGCAGTAACTCCCCTTTTAGTAATTCAGTCATGCTTTGAATACTCCAGTGCACCTATCTCACCTTTTATTTATTCATCAGAAGAAAAGCTGCTTGTAAAGAATGGCGTGGTTTTGTTTCAGGACAACTAATATAATCTGATCTCTTAATTTCATTTCATTGTGTTGTTTAGTATGAAATCAAGATTAGCTCACAGAAGATAGCAAGTATCTTATATAGCATTACCACCAAAAGTATCCTAAGCATCAGGCTTACAAGGGAGACCAGTACTCCATTCATTGAATCTTGTTCCGCATACAGGTAGACCTATGACATAATACAGCGCATTCAACACATTCACAAGCATAGAGCCCTTTTTGGCCCCTCAAGTCAGTATCTCTGCTAAACAAGTAGCAGAAGCTACACCTACCCACATTTGGTGCACTTACTTTATTGATAAGAAGACTGCTGAGGAACTCGTTCATTCACACTGGACTAATGTCATATATAAGCTAGTTATGTACCCTAACTTTCTCTTTCACTCTTATGTAACAGACACGAAATTCATATCCACCTTATTTGGTTAATGAATGAGTTTCTCCGAATATAAAGTTACAGATACAGGAATTTTAACAATCTTCAACGGCATCACAAAGGAGATGTACAGCTTTGCCAATTTAAGTCTAAAGCAACTGTACACAAATCATGGTTTACACTTAACTAGTAAGAATGGTTTCATATCCAAAATACTGTAGTAGAATTAAATTGTATAAGAGCCACAACATCATTATAAAAGCTAGAAAATAATAACACAAGAAATGGTGAAACCATGAATTAAACTTCACAGTTCCTACACATGTTCAAGTAAGTAAACACTGTTTTCAGAAAAGATTTTTCAACTGGAAATCAGGAAAAAAAGCAGGTGGAAGGAAAAAAAAAAACCAGCTAAAGAAATCTTTAACATTCAATTTAAACAGTTTAATATTCAAGATCTTTTTTTTTAAAGTTGTATATGAAAATTTTGAATGAGACCACATTCATCAAACAGTCCACTTGAAGTAACAATATTGCAACTCACTGAAGAATCAGCCATCAACTAGAAACTGTAAAATTCCATTAAACATATACTAATAATAGCTAGCACTGTAATGTGACCCGCACCTACACATGCACTTCATGCATCACAATATGACAGCGTTGCAACTGGGAAAACCTTCCTTCCATTTTCCCTGGTACCATCTTGAGGACTTAAAATGGAGGTCTTCAGAGACAAAATCAAAACAAAGTTACAGGGAAGAAAAAAGGAAGTTGCTGAAGCAGAAACGTAGAGATAAATACGAAACATCTGCCTGAGGCAGACATGAATTCAAGACATGGGTATATGTGTCCAAAAATAAAACAAACAAAACACAAATGCTGAATTATGGGACTACATTGCCACCTTGATGTCCTAGTGACTATGCAACGTAGGCAAGCTTTGCTTTCATGCTTTTTGACCTCCTAAGAAGCTTCTCAATGGTATTCCAGCCCACTAATTCATAGTTGCCTTGCGTTTGTTCTAACTGTATTATATTATTATGGATGTTATTAATATGAATAATACGTAATAAAACCACAGACGAATACTAATCTTTTGTGACATCCTTGCATACTGCTCTAGAACTCTTACACTTTAATTACTATGTATTTTTATATACATGAAGCTGTAACATCTTTACACATCTTTCCTTCTGGGCCAGAGCTGACTTTGTTCCAACAGGGAATCATCTTAAACCAACAAAATGGAAAGGAATGAAAGTGGTCAAACCATCAACATCACTAACGAAGTCACAGGACACAGAGTCCAATACAGATTTTACTCACAGTCTTCACAGAAATTTAGAAGATGACTTCCTGATTTAATTCACAAATGTCAGAAGACAAGTGTCTTTTCTCCTTCCATTCTGACACCATTAACAAGTTCCATCCTGCCTTTTCTGGATCCTGAATCTCCCTTGCATTGTGTCCCTGTCCTGAACAACATCTTTTCTATTAGAGGGCTAATAGTTATTCCCCCTTCTCTGCTATATACACGTATGATTCTTTTTATACTTACTTCAGAATTATTCATTCACATGTACATTTTCCTCTCACTGCTGTTTTTCCCCAGTTCTTTGGGATCAGAACCAACACAGAAAGATTGAGACAACCGGGAGAGCACATCTGATGACTCAGCATGGCTGCCTAGCACCATAAAATAAATTTTTTAATGGTCTATAGTTATGACATCCAAATTACCACCACTGGAATCATCATTCCATATGTTAATAGCTTCTTACAAAGTCCAAAAACTTTAGTCCATTTTCCTTACAACACCATGTTACCTACTTCTTAATGAAAGACAACATAACATTTCATCACATTTAATATAGATGACTCAGTCCATCCTAGAAAAGCTGTCATTAATCTGGCTGATTAACAGTAGAAAAATTAGTGAAAAATTTGAATGGCAATAAAATGTAAACATTCTCATATCAATTTAACAAAATCAAATTCAGTTAAAATAAGTTATGAAATGTCAAACAGTAGACTAGCTGCATCTATTCTGCATGCACTTCTGCTGCACTTCTATTAAGGCAGAAAGTGAGATTCAAGAGAGACCTCCTCAAAGCAGCATGATAGATCCTAGACAGGAGGAGAGGTACATTAGGCTCAAGCTAGTTTTTCATGTTCCTTAAAAGACCTAGACTGAGGTTTAGGTACACTGCAGCCACTGTTGTGACTACATTTTCCACATGCTTATTGGAGCTAGCCTGAAACTAGCCAGCCCAAGCGCTGTGAACCATGTAGCCATAGCTCTGATGAACTCAGCAACGGCGGAAAAACCTGCCTGAGAACCAGAATATATATGCAATTACTTAATTGTCTCTGTACCTCCAGTCCCACAGACATAGACATACTCTGCAGGAATCCCAGATAACTATAAAGGCGAGAGTGACTGCTGTTGAATGACACCCCTGAGCGCCCTTGGAATACCTCCAATATTGAATGTTAAGCACAGAGTCAGAAGAAAAGCAGGAAACAACTTCGTCTTTATAGTGAAACCAGCTAATTTAAAGATGAACAGAGAAACCAGACCCTAATATGACTGTATCACATACTAAAATCCAATTAAAAAGTAATACTTTTGGAAAAGCATTTTTTGTATTTGGCATTATTATTTTAGTTACTTTTTTTTTTTATATATATATATTCATACACTTACACAGATCTTATTAAAAAAATGATTTCATTAACAAGAAGGTGTCTCCAAGATCTGACTATTTACAGTATCTTCTCCATTTTATGTGTTTCCAATTAAAAATTATTGACATTTTGGGACAGAAATACTTGCTCCAGGACAGAAAAAACAAACTTTTTACACCAAATGGTTACAACAGATTGACACACATAACTCTTACCTGAGAGGGACACTGTACCACAATGCTATTTTAATAAATCAGGCTCTAAAATACTAATCACAAGCACTGATTAAGCACTGTATTTTAAAAGAAAAACATTCTGCAAACACACACACACACACACACTTTCAAAGTGATGGGATGGGAACTGAGAATTGGTGCGTAGCCCCAGGTTGGGAACCTCAGAAGATTAGTGTATCAAATTCAAATAACTGGAAGTTCCAGATGGCAATTCGTGTTTAAATGGATCAGAAAATCTGTAATCTTAGTATTTCCATAACTTTTTCACCATGTACAGTTTATTTTAATCCCCAGAATTTTCTGCTTTGTTTTTTTTGTTTCATTTGGCTGAAGAAAAACGTTATGGGGGGGGAAAGGGAGAAAAAACAAAACAAAAAGAAAATTATCATGCAGATTTTTATCTAATTGTTCAATGAACGAGAAAATACAATTCCACAAATTACTTCAATAAACCTGTGTTTCCCAATGGATGGGTTCCACATGCCGTAGATGAGAATCCAAAATGAGCAGGCATGGCAAGAAGGTTTTCGTAATACGACAATCTCTTCTGCTTTCTCTCACAGTTGGACAAGCAGTGTAATAATAAAAGCTGTTGATCTTTAGGGGGTTTCTGTACACAAAAAAATAGTTCAAAGCTGACTCATAGCACCACAGTCCCCTTTTATGGGTTAAGATATACAGTATACCAGTACCTGTAGAGACTGTCGCTGATAATACAAGACACATTACATTTTTCTTAAGAAGTGCTCCTGGGCTATTCAGGTAATCACAATAAATATAAAAGGAGATAACAAACTAAGACTCTAATAATATCTCTGGTATGAAATGAATGAAGGATGCCAAATTTCAGAGATACTGCTTAAGGCTTTCTGCAAAATCAGGATATGTCTTCAGGACATACAAGTATATCAAACCGTGAGTTAATCCAGTTGTATAGACACCCATAAATCACAGTAACATGAATTTTGGAAGGTAAGCACACTCACTGTCACAGATGGATTTACAGAGCACTAGTAAGGATTATACTATAGCTACTATACATTTAGTGCTTTCCAAAACAGACAGATTAAAGCTACCTCTAGCAGGCGTACACATACTATGACTGTTCTCCCAAGTACAAAACAATTTACAACAGGCAACACTGCATAGGCCATATGGTCATATTTCCATGATCATAATGTCCACAGCAGGGCTTTTTGTTTCCTGGGTTTGCTTGGGTTTTTGTTGGGGGGGGTGGGGGGGGGGGGGGATGTTTTTTGTTTGTTAGCTTCACTTTCAAAAAGGAGAATCTGCCTAAAATCTTACTTACAGTTTAGTCCCATCATGCTAGGAGTTACCATACACTGCACTTCCAGCTAATTTGAGATGCTTCCAAAGCTTTTTCAATAAACAAATGCTTTGAAGTTTAACAGATTATTAAAAATAAATTAATTTTCTTATAAATACTTTCTGTAGTAAGTTTCCTCTTAGATACCAGCACACAAATATTTACAGAAAAAGGAGGGACAGACAACTTCATAAACATAACATCTTCAAAACATAACATCTTCACCATACCTGTACAACATGTGTACTTAAGACAACAGTTTCCAGGTGTGACAAAGTAAAAATTACAGGGAATGTCACAGATCTATAGCTATGGAATTTCCAAACGCAGTTTTTAACCAAAGAGCAAAACGAAGGATGAACAAGCTATTCAATGTGCATACAATTTGGAGAAGACCAATGGTTCCAGAGTCTGTTATCCTTCCTTCCACAAAAGCAAAAACAGAGCAGACTTAATTGCAACACTTACTTACTGGGCAAGCTTCACCTACATCTCTTATTGTGATACATATTATCTATCGCTGTCAATGAATGTACATGAATGTTCTGAAGGGGAAACAATCAGACTTCTTACTTCATGAGTTTTGAAAGTGTAGAGCTACCCTTTTTGTATAACATTGGCTCTGTTAACTCCCTTTTTATGGGAATTTTTATGTTTCTGGATACAAAAAATAATGATTTTACTGTATTTGTCCTGAGCTTTATTTCTGAAGGGACTCGTTCAAGAACTTTAGGTCTCTCAAGATTCTTTTCTCCTTGAAATGTGAAGGAATGGGGTTCTAAAGGTCTTTTATTCAGGGACCTTCATTGTCCTTGACTCCAATTATGCAAATCACATATTGCAAACTCCATTACTTGGTGCTTCAAACAGCTACAAAAAATAGATATCAATGTGTAATACTCCAGATTAATGACTGTGATATTGCAATTTGTCTTAACAAATACATGTAGTTTCCTGAACTCTGCTTCTCAGCTCAGAATGGCATCATACAGAATAAACTTGCAATCATATTTGGCAGAGGTTTCTGGATACTATGTCCTCCAAAAGTTGACCTTTTTAATGTACTCCTTATTGATTCTTTTAGTTCATAACAGGACCAAAGGGAATATTACAAATCGCATCATTTTTGACTGTAGGAAAAGTCTAGGAGACCTTCTGAGTTCCAGTATCCAGAAGGGGACAGGACAGACCCAGAGCATGAGTGCCCCTGCCTTTTGCTCCTGCCTTTGCTTCCCTGTCACTAAGGGGTGGCAGGACAAAGATAGTGGTGCTTTAGGAACCTCGTAAGCTTCTGTGTCTCACTGCAGAACCTTTCAGGAATACTGTCTAAAAAGAAAGAGCTCACTTCCCCTACTCATACCCATGCAATCTCTTCATAAAAGTACTATGAAAACATGTTATTTGTGACTGCTGCCACAGTTTTCTTGAATAGAACAGACTAGAATAGAATAGAACAGACTACTTCCAGTTGGAAGGGACCTACAACGATCATCTAGTCCAACTGCCTGACCACTTCAGGGCTGACCAAAAGCTGAAGCATGTTATTAAGGGCATTGTCCAAATGCCTGGTAAAAACTGACAGGCTTGGGGCATCGACCACCTCTCTAGGAAGCCTGTTCCACTGTTGGACCACCCTCTCGAGGTAAAGAAATGCTTCCTAATGCCCAGTCTAAACCTCCCCTGGCGCAGCTTTGAACCATTCCCACACTGGATACCAGGCAGAAGAGATCAGCACCTCCCCTCCTCGGGAAGCTGTAGAGAGCAATGAGATCACCCCTCAGCCTCCTTTTCTCCAAACCAGACAATCCCTAAGTCCTTAGCCGCTCCTCGTAGGACATGCCTTCCAGCCCTTGCACCAGCTTTGTTGCCCTCCTCTGGACGCATTCAAGACCTTCACATCCTTCTCAAATTGTGGGGCCCAGAACACAGTATTCAAGTGTGTTGCTGTACTTTGTCACTGATCAACCCACTACCGTAACATCTAAAGCACTTACCAAACAATGACAGAGATGATGCCAAAATTAAATAGTTCTATTATTTTTCACCCAAAATGGACTTCACACTTCAAATACGTATTACATTAAGCTATTTACTGCTAAGCAGTGGATGTATAGGTGAATAAATGCAAATGCCACCAAATGAATACTGCTCTAACTTTAAGAACGTCTTGGAAGAGATGACTATTGATATACAGTCCTAAAAGATGCTAAGTACGTATCACAATTCAGCCACAGATCTATTCACAGTCTTAAAATTAAATGTGCATATTTCTAGATTGAGTCCTGATGGCTCAAACTTTGTCAAGTCAAGCCATAGATGAATGTATCATCAAAACAACTGATGCTTCTACAGAACTCCAACATTAATTATTCTAATCATGCTTAATTGTTCCCATTGACAAAAAGGTCTTTGGATGTTCAACTTCAACAGAAAAACCTGCAAATTTCCTGCACTTCTTTTTGAATTCTAGCCCCTTACTGAGAAGGTCTTAATAAGCAGTATTTGCATCATTAGCACAGGGGAAACTACTAAATTAATATTTTTCCTGGAAAAAACTCAAGGAAATGGTAAAGCAAGAGTGGCAGCAGGGGTTATTCACAAAATAAGTAAAAAGAAGAATGTGGTATATTTCCCAGCTATCTTAATTATTAATGAAATTGGTATTACTTGATTTGCTAATTTGGTGAAACAATGCTGTGACTACAAAGAAAGGAATGAAATCTCAAAAACACTTCCTGTATTTCATACAACTTCATCTGACCTTGAACAATGCTGGTGCAAAGAGCCCAGACAAGTTAGATTTCACATTTACAAGAATTCCACACAGTGAACATCTAAGAGTGTGAAAGCCTCCTGACAATTTTTCCAGGTTGTTCTCAAAAATAGGTAAAAATTTCCTTGCTAAAACATCAATCGGCTCCCAATGGGAGTTACTTTAGATAGGCCTGAGGAATAAGAAGCTTCACAATTACAGCCTTTCCGTCACAGTACAGCAGCTCAAGAAAAAGGACAAGAGCAAAGGATTAAGGAAGCTTAGATATTGTTCACAATTCAAATTAATCTTTGAGTAGATGATGGGTTACAAGTGACAGATGAATAAGGAAGTGGAATTTTCAAGTAAATGTTGGTTCTGTCCCACAGCCAGGAGGATTTGCTTAGCTGAACTACAGTTTCCTCAGTGCCTGACTGATGCAAGGACCAGCAACAAGGGGTAAATTTAAGCTAAAAAGCTTACCCTCATTAATATAAGATTTAAAGAAGAAACAGGTTTTTATTTTCTTACTTTTTAAGCAGAAAGCTGGTAAATCAAGAGAGCAAATCAAGCAGCTAAAACTTACAGAAAAAAAGAGCAACAAATACTAGTGCCTGAACTCTCCTAGAAGTCTCTTTCAGTCATTTGGAAAACCCTTCCATCAAGGGTAAGGGATCAGATAGGCGTGCTGGCTCATGTATATTGGATAAGAGTAATATAACACACCTGGAAAAACCTAAGTAAACATGAAGTATCCTATATGTAATTATCCTTTATGTAATTAATTTTAAAAAATTGTAAGAATTTTTTTATAAAGGTATAGGTATTAAATTAGGGACAAGCTTTATCTTTTTCTCTCGAAGTGTGCATAAATAACCTTGACCCAATGAATGAAGGAAAAAAACAAACAAAAAACAACCACTCAAATCAGTTAAAACTAACTGATTTCTGCATTTAAAAATGCAGAAAAACAAAATATGAATAGTTTAAGCAATCATGTGTAGTGTATTTAGACAGCCTGTTGTTGTACTATGTTTATTATGCTGTGTCAAAGCAAAAAATCTGTTGTAATAAGTATAATTATTTTCATAGATTTGAATGAAGCTGTTCAGGGCAGACTTTTAAAGCTACTTTATTACAGAGAGTAAGATAGAAGCAGTATTTTCTAATTTCAATGAAGAGGTTTAAAATATTTTAATAAATGCCTTTATGTTACAGGATTTTGTATTCCTGAGATGTAAATAAAACAGTAACTCTGTAAAGCTCACAGAATAACTACATAAGCCATTTTACAAGGAGGATATACTTTTCCTTCTTTTCTATGAATGTATAAAGCTCTCCTTCAAGCTCTTACTAAATCTATTGATCTGTGAAACACAGTGCACTCCAGGGAGGCAATTCACTTGACGTTATATATCAAATGATGAGATGAATAATGATCATCCCATTTGGTAATTAAACGTCTTAAAAACCTTTTAACTGACTGAACCTCAGAAAGGTCAAATGAGATCAAGCCTATTTTTTTTGTTGTTTTTAATTCTTTTCTTATATTAGCAATACAAAAGTAATATTTAACAGGAACTATAATACTACATAGCAAAACCAAATAATTAAACAACATACTTTTCACTCCTATATTATTACACAGTTTGAATACACAGAGAAATTGTTCTTTCGTCCTACAGTCCTATTATAATCTTAATTGTTAAGCTTTCAGAGAAGTAGCCACTCACCAGTATAGTACAAATAACTAGCAATGTTATTGGATTAAGGGAAATGAACAGCACATAGAGCAAATCTAAAATATACCAAAGCACCAAGCAATTAAAATAAATCTCCTTGTTAACTTCCTATATAGTTCTAAGAATCTGATTTTTTTATTAGAGGATGAGTACAGGCCATTTCAACAGTTTGAAGACCCTATCAGTGTTCATCACCTTACACATTAATTTGGGCATTTCATCTATTAACATATAGTAATAAATGTTTGACCCTAGAAACAAATCCAAAATATTTAATAAGTCACCTACAACTGTAATTTCATGAAAGGTTTTGTATTTTGCCTGTAAATTTGGCAGCTGCAAAGGCAATCAAAAGATGCAGCAAAGATGGTTTATACTACAGACTGCCAATACTGTGAAAATCACTTGCCTCAGTGGCTAAAAGTTTCTCTCCAACACCTCTGTCAAACATGGAGTTCCTTGAAAAGACAGTATCTGTTCCCGTATGACTTCGGCATAATCTTATAGGTTGTCGTGAATCAAGGCCTTCATTGTCAGAAAGAATAAATCCCTCCACCTTCAGGCAAACTATCATCAACCTTCGCTGCCCAAATAGACTCAGATCCCAAATATTAAAGAATGTCTTAGGATTTTCCTCTAGTTATTTTCCTAGAAAATGAAGAAATCTTTATTAGTTTGTGAAGAAAACATCCAACGTCTTTCTCAAAAACAAATTGGAACAGATTCAGTCAACTTTCACAAACATACAATCGCACAAACACACAATCAAAATCTGAAATAACTAAACAACACAACCAGTAACAGCCTATATGTATATTACAGTTCTGTCTTGTAGAAGAGCAAACTGGCCACTCTCAAAAACCATCCTTAGTCTACTGAGGCCACTATCCCTGTATTGCCCTAGGTGCTTCTGCACAGCTAGAGCTAACCCAGAAAAGAGAGGTTTCTGCGGCAGAAGCTGAAAGAGAGAGAGAGGATTTTTACAAGGCACCTAAAGAAGTAAGGCAGCAGATGAATTTGCCAGCTGAAGGAGAGAAGTTTTCTGGGGAAGTCCCACGTCTACACTGAGGACTGGCTGTTACTATGGGACATGAGAGAGATGTGGGAGATACCTTCTTAATATCAACTGCCAGTTGCTCACAGTACTTTGTCTTTCTTTGTCTTGAGTCTGGGAACAGAGGTCAAATTCGCAAAATGAAGAAGAGGTAATTAAATCACATGCTCCATCTTCTGGGATCTTCTAAGTATTGGACAGGGTATTCAAGTTCGTAATGTAATAACTTCAAAACACTGTCCTATCAAATACATTCAATTAATCCAATATATAGCTTTTTCAGGCCTAATAAATCAAATAAATTTAAAATACCTTGAACTAAAAATATTTCTGAAATGCAAAATTGAAAGAATATAAATTATAAGATTGCAGTAAAGTTAATACGTCCTCAGATCTCCATTTCTCATACAGTCAAAAAGTACAGCATTCAGCAAATCTTTGAGAGACAGAGAAAGAGCAAATACTCATTCTTCTAAAAGTTCAACATGCAAAATTTTAGGGAAAAAAGGTAACTTTACTGTAACTAACTGGAGTATTCCATTACCTTTTATAATGGAAAGTAATTAACTGTGCGACCTCCACAACAGAACAACTTCCCTTAGAAAAGCAAATAAACAGGTGCTCAGATCAAACTTATTTTAGGAGAGTATTATGCATGTGATTTAAGCACTGACCTGTGCAAAGATGTTCTGCGGAGTCTCAAGGGCTTCAACATATGCTCACTTAGCAAACAGCTGCAGCAGTTAAGGATGCTCCTGCCCTCTCCCTCCTTCCCCTGCTGTTTCTTACCTTCCCAGTGCCAGAGCTGCCAGCTGCCACTTAGGGGCTGGCAAAACAACCATACGAGCACTCCTAAGTAACTTCCCTGCAAAGCCAAGTAGCACGGTTTAAACTGTTATGGATTTTCCACTGCATCAGCTGGGGATCCTTTCCACATTCATTTCCATTTTCCTTTTTGAAAGTGACAGGTTGAAGAAGAGAAAGAAGAAAGGAAGCAAATACAAGTTCTGGTGTAGGGGCAATAATGAATTTCTGAGAGGGCAAAGACACCTAGAACTGCAGCACCTGTTCATTAAATAATTATGTGTTTAATTATTAAAAGGATTATTGATAATTATGAGTTTAATACTTCTGCAATGAAGAACAAAGATTTACAAATGGGCATGCTTACCTCCCACAGTCCTTATAACACTACTGCTCAAAAAGGCAAATGCAAAATGATTCTGTCGTAAGAGAAACCTTTAAACATTTTTCCATTCATTTCAGTAATTCAGTTCAACACATCAGCCTTATTTGTAAAAATAAAATAAATAATAATGCTGTCATTCATTTAGTCCACTTAACCAGTAGAGAGAAACTGGTCTGAGGCAAAATTCCAGTTTAGAAGTTCTGAAAGGATGATGATGCAAAGATTACAAAATCCCGAACTTATTTTTTTAAATGAGTAGTAACAAGCACATTTGAGAAAAAGTACACCTATCTAAAAGTAAAGAAAAAGCCTTTGACTGGGTTGAGTAGAAATTTTGTATGCGTTATTGTTTTACTTCTTTAATAAATGATGGAAAGAGAGAACTGGATTTGTATCATGTCATGAAAATATATCTTACAGCAAATAGAAAACAAAGTAAAAACTAATGGAAAGTGGCCATGTAAGAAAGTTTCCATCTTGAAAGGAAGAAAGCTAAATATTCACCAACTTGATTGTAGTATGTACTGTTCAGATAATAAATACTAGGTTCATATTAGTTGCAAAACATTCAAGACATGAGGTCACATGTCTTTGTCATATCACACTATCCATCTGCTCTAATTTGAAATGCTTAGTAGTTAACTTCACCAAAATAATATAGAACAATATTAGGCTGCAAATTCAATTACAGAAGCACAGGAACATCTATACGTATTTCAACAGATCTAAAAAAAAAATTAATTCCGTTTCTCCTTCAAGTATAACAACACTGAATTAAAATTACAGTCCATTTCCCATTAGTGTAGTTACCTATAAAACGATACTTAACCGAAGTATATAGATTCTAGAATTAAATTTCTATTCTGTACATGCAAAAGTACCATGTTCTACACCTTATTCTTGAGAAGCCACTATGTATTGTTTAAACTATAGCAAGCATTTGTAACTTTGCAGCCTAAGATTACATGCCTGGTATTTTCTTTTGCAAAACCTTCACTGGATCTGTCATAATTTACTGCATCTTCATATAGGTACTTGAATCTATACGCATATATTTGGATGTAGGATCAGAACCACCATATGAACCAAAACGTGACCTATTTTGCTTCTCTAGAAGACTCAAGCTCAGAAAAAAAACAGTAAAAGTTCCTTCAAAAATTAAACTGTGAACATTTGATTTTTGTAAAAAAATGTGATGCAGTTAAGCACGGTTTTCCCCATCAAATCACCAGTAAAAACCTATCTCCGTGTAGGCTGTGACTGACAACAATTACCACTAAATAGCTGTTTTACAGACTACATTAAAAATTCTGAGGCCCAGTTCCTAAGGGACAGTGATCTTTGTCCAGTTCCTACATGACAGTGCCCACATCAAAAAAAATCATTACCTCCTTCTTTGCTAGATCCCATAATGCATTTTACAGAGGAGAGAAGAAATCACTCCCCAAGACAGTTAACAAGCACCACTTATAAATACAAAACTCATTTAAAATCAGCTTTCTAAGGAGGTTAACTCTCAAAGCAATCAAATAAACATCTATTCCATTTTCAAGATCCCATTTGTTTTCAGGAATTAGACCTGCTGTTACTTCTTCCATATGCAGTTACTTGTACTGAATCGCTTTCTTTATTGCCTAATTTTTTTTTTAAAAATAAGGATTTTAAATAGCTAGTTCATCACATTTATCATGGACTGATTTCTGGATAAGGTAACTTCGAAAGCATCCCAAAAACACAGATCATTTCTTTTACTATGTTACTGGAAAACACAGAAACAATAACATGAAAATCAGCCTTCCAGAATTACTTCAGATATGGTCAAGTAAGAGACCACGCTGAAAAAAACAGCACAAATAAGTTGTTCCGAGAAATACAGGAAATCACATTTGGTTTCCTTAAGTTTTATAGAAATCCGAAGTAAACTACTGTTGAGGTTTCTATTTCTCTTGATAAAATTAGCTCTTACTCTAAATCAAACTATGTTGGAGCCCTCACAGATCTCAGCATTTTCTTCCAAATACTGTGGCAATGCTTAATGGCTTTCCAATTTAACTAGAAAAACCTGTGAAAGATAGAAAAGACTTCACAACACAGAAATGAGCAGTGATTCTTTGTCTTGGATCTCCTACCAGGGAAAAAAACAAGGCAATTCTATGTATACAATTAAAATCTAATTAAACTAATGTTCTCTGTTGCCTCTTCTGAAAGACAACACTTTCTAAGAACTTCATTTCATACAAAGCAGAAAAGGAAAACAAAGGGTTGAAACAGGGATTTGTGGCAGAGTTGTGTCTTCTTCTAGTCCCTTCCACAGAAAGACAAAGCTGTTGATGACCCTTTTATCCTACTGCATGAATATAAAGAGCACCACAGAATGAAGGAGAAGAGACTTCCTTCAGGAGGATAGGAAGCCCTATCTTGCTGGCATCACTGCTGTGAGCGCGTTAAGAGTTTGGCCAGACACACACAGTCATCAGCATGGCAACAACAGAAAAAAGAAAAGACCTCTCTAGAGCACAGCTGGTGCCAGTGCTCTGCATTGTAAGTACAATAGAGTAATTTCCCCTCTTAAAAATATGACCAGGATGGGAAAAACTGATAATATCATTCACATTTCTTAGATTTCTTCACAATCATATTGGAAATACGATTTTGACCAGCACTGTCCCTGCCACTGCACACATCAGCACAACTAGCTGTGTATTCTGGCTAACAGTTGATCTGGAAATCCATCCTTACTATGTTTTTCCAGTCTGTCAACTCACTCCTGCAAGTCATTTTCAAATAGTTCATTCATGATTTATTTCAAACCCAATATTCGTGAAATCTCACAAGCATCCCATCATTAAGTACCAACGGCACAATCTGTTATAATAAATCTCTTAACTTTAAAAAATAAAATACAATTGATATCTAACACCAAAAAAAGATCAGATATTGTTTAAACATAAAGAAAAGAGCAAAATGAATATATTTGTTATTTAAATGACTGTGTTTTCAAGGTGGAAAACTGAGGCTGCACCTGCAAACTTCATACATTTTTAACATATTTATTTCCTTTATTAACTCTAAGTGAGTTTGACATAATTTATCGTACTAAACTAAACCACAGATGTCTTGCTTTCTTGAAGAAGTGGTCCAACTAGTAAGAAGGAACCCACTAGTGTGACTAAAAAGACCAATACTCATTGTTATCCAGATAAAAGAATAAGAGGTATGTTACCTGTTGCATCTTAACTCACTTATGTATTATCTAATTTCTAAAAATTACATGGACACACTACACTGCTCATCTACAGCAATTCTTTCTAAAATAAAAGTGTTGTGAAGAATATTTGGGGTTTGTTGACCATTATTCTAAACAGTTTGTCACAATAGCTTTAACAGTTCATATTTTTCATGTACTGTATCACACATACTTTTAGAAATGTCAGGGCTTATTTTAGCAACTTTAATTGTAATATTCAAAATTATGTCACTTAGTGATTATTAAAAACCTATAAAAGTAACCATCTATTTCACATTATTTCACAGAATTATTTTCTCAAATAATAAACTCACCCTCAGTTAATCTCGAAAATCTTGCAATGTACTCTAGAAATAGTACCACACTATTTTTTTAAATTAAATTTGAAGAGACTGGTTATCCATCACCAGTCTCTTAAAGAATCAGAAGCAATAAGAAAATAAAATCAGTATATCCCTTATTCTTAAATTTAAAAAAAAATCCCTCTGTTTGAGAGAAGTAACAATTTAAAAACCAATGGAAATTCCATTGGAAATGATGATAATATTTTCAACAACCATAGTTTTGGTAAAAGCCATTAACAGTTTAACATCAAGCTAGCAGACACCTTTTCCTGGTATATTGTGCATAAAAAGTATTCCCATCTGTTTCAATGCTTTGGCTTTTTCATGGGCTTGAACCTGTCAAATTATTCCATTTGATTTCAGAGAATTCTCATATGGCAATCTATTTTATTTACTTTACCTTCAATAAAATGCTTGAGTGAGCATTAGCAACTATGAGACACAAGTTTCAATCAGTCCTCTGGCAAAGGCGTCAATCTACATTAGACCTACTGTGCTGTGAGCTGCAGCCAGAAAGCTGGAGTAAGACAGGGCAACAGTGAATGAGTGAGCGAGACCTAATAAAGCAGCAGTGAAGAGAGAGAAAATTCTCCCTAGACACTACCATACACTGCTTATATAATGCGTGTGCCTAGTTCAACACACCAGTAGCTCCTTAATAAAGCTGACAGCTAAAAAGGAGCTTCAGACTCCAACTTTGTTTTACATGACAACTACAGTAATGGTCCTCTGTTCTCAAGCAGGCCACATTTAGAAACCTGTATTCAGTTCAGTTAAAAATTAAGAGTTCTCACCTCTCATTCATGTCACATAGAAAAAAGAATCATAAAATTATTAAGATGCACACCATGTCTCCTCATTTCATACAATTACTTGAAAAAACATCAACCAGCTTTTCAACTAGCTAGATTTCAACTAGCTTTTCCTTAAAAATTTCTATGCTAGAAAGCACAAAACAATCTATGTATTTGAGCAATAACTCATTTCTGAAGACAGTACCATTAAGGACTAATTCCAAGAAATGTGGGGCATCACTCCTAGATGTCATGAAAATATCTCCCAAAGCACAAACTTTGTAATAAGTGACGCAAGTTCCTATTTGATATGGACTGTAAAAAGCAGATTATTGTAATAGCACTCTTCCCAGCAAATCAAACCATTAAGACTGTACTTAATGTTCAGCTGAATTGAAAAGCTGGCCAGTTTAAATCCATAGTTTGATACTTTGTATAATCATAGCAAAAATTTACTACCTCATAGTTCCAGGCCACAAATTCGATTCTATCAATGTAAACTACTTTTTTACAAAAGTTGCCTTCAGGTTCCCTCAAATCAGTAATTTACAGCTATTCACAATCACCCTGGAAAGATAATTAATTCCAAATTCTACAATAAACAGTGTCTCTGTTCTAATACAATTCCATTAAAATGTAAAGTACTGTTTATGTTTCAGACTCTTCCTGGTGGAAACCAGATTGAAGACAAAGCCCATCAATCCCCATCCAATTACTTCTTGGAAAGCAGATACCATCTTTTCCTTTCAGCATTACGCTGTTTATCCTCCTCCCCTTCACCTATGGCAGTATCAAAACTTACTTGCCTTCTGACCAGACATGTGGAAGGGTTAGCCACCTTCATGGACAGAGTTAATGCCAAACCATTATCCAGCTGATGGAATGACTTACACATCAAATGTTTCACATGTCAGTCATAAACATGATCACCAGAAATGAGCCCTTACATAACTCTTGAGAGAGTTCCAGTTCAGCTGCAAGATTAACTATATGAGATGTACTTCTGTGCTAATCTAACAATATTATTATGTTTGCCCTGTGCAAAATAAACATATAGAGACTGAATATTTGGTAGGTATACAAAATGTACACATATACAATACATGTACATGAGTCATGCTGTTTAAAGTCCTGTAGTACCAAGAAGAAACACGAATGAGCACAATGTCTCCTCTTCCACAAATTGCCAATACAGGACAGAAGAGCTAGATCAATTTAACAATAATTAATGCCACAACTACAATTCAGTTCACTAACACAGAAAATATTCATATTTAGAAAACTTCCTTAGCTTTTTTTCCAAAGCCTAACTAACTCAGGAAATCCAGATGTAACTGTGCCACTAACAGTCCCCAAAAGTGTTCAATTAAGCCATCAGTCCAAAAATGGAACATTTTTTCTCTGCTTTCACATTTTTCCAATACGGATTTTTGTCCTGGTTTCAGTTTTTCCAACTCTAACTCAGTTTTCTAAAACTAACTCCTAAACAGTTAAGTGATCTATTGAAAGACAGTATAGAAAGCAAACAGAATTTTTCTCTCTGTTAATTAAAAATGTACTCATGAATGCAATTTTATTTTTATGTATTTCTATCACTACTTTTATGACTGAATCCCAGTTTTCAATCAGTGCAAAGACACCGTGTTCTGCCATAAAAAACTATCAACTCTAAATGACATACTGAAGAACTACCATTCAGAATTTACTACTATTTCCTCATGGACTACAAAAACATTCCCTCTCCACTTTCATATACTGCAAGAAATAGAGACCAGTGCTAAAAAGGCCAAAAAGATTTTGGCTTTCTTTACAGAAAGCATTTTTATAGATTGCATTTAACTTAAAGTTATGGAACAAAATAATGGAGGAAACAGAGTAACAGTTACTTTCCTCCATATGCCTTAAGTTCCAGACATACTGGAATTCAATAAAATGATACTGCCAAACTATTATGGATGCACAAGTCAGTACTACTGCATTTCTGACATTATTTGGTACAGAGCATAGTAAATTTCCAGAAAAAAAAAAATCCTTCAAAAAATAAAACCTCTTGTTGGCTCAGGGGATTTCAATTACTATACAATTACTACACAGTTTCTATCAAACCCAACAGTTCTCCAAGATACTGACACTGTCTATGAAGAAACTATCTAGTATTACTATGGACAAGTTACACCGTTCAGACATATGTGTATAAATATGTGCTAGAAATCCAGTCATATTTCCATTGCTACCTAGAAAGCAAAGAACCTCACCTTTTTTACTGTTTTATCCATTGAGTGATGTAAGAAAAAAGTGTTTTGCAAATGTATTACTACATATTTACATACAGCCATACACAAATTTATATGTGATGCCAGTAATGCCTACAGTTTCCCTGTATAGTGCTGTATATCCTTTGATTTACAACATTGCTAAAGCTAATATTGTACCTTTTCTTCTTTTTATGATTTCACCATATTCATATTGTACCCTTCAGGCCAGTGCCTTAAGTCCTTGGAAAAAGGTGAAGTTAAATCGAAGGAATTTTCCTTTCTTATTACCCAGTGGGTAAAGACAGTCACAGTGAAACACATACCAGGACGGTCTTGTTTTGCACTGCTTTGAATTAGGTTAAAAAGGTCTGTGCTTCCTCCCAGAGGGTGAAACTTTAGAAAACTTGTTATAAACATAGCTTCAGCACTAATTACTCGCACCATCATTAACTCCTCTGGAACTACTTCTTTTTCTTGCCCTTCTGAGCCATCAAGTCAAAAAGATGGATGTATCAATTTATGGAGTATATAGGTATATTTTAATATTTCATAATAACTTAGCAGTTACTGCACATGGCATAGAGGGAAACAATACATATTTACTTTGGAAACAATGCTGTACATAGAAGCAAGTGGGCCTGGTTCCTACTATGGTGAGTTAGTTTGTTGTACCCTGTTGAAATCTGCATCTATAAGATTTAGCATCAGGCACCAGTTGAGCATATTTTGCAATTTATATATTAAAATATTGCCTAAAATTTTGAATCTGAAAAATTCTGGAAATATTATCAATAAATTTTCTACCCCTGTAGGGCAAGCAAAATATGAAGCACTACTCAACATACAGATTAATTCTTTATTGCAATAGCAAGTATGAAAAATCTGAAATAGATCCAAGTGGCTTGCTAAGCTCTCATCTTACACTAATTCCTTCAGAATGTCATTTTCCAGACCTCTCCAAGGTAAAAAAACTGATATGCAGTTGTACATGATTCACTCAAGATAGCTGTGAAGGTCTGGAGCAAAGCAAGGTATTCAGTGCAGACACGCCAAGTCCCAGGGTGGTACTATACTCACTAACAGTGTTTCTGCACAGGCAGGTTCAGACTGTTAGCACACAAAGCAGTTCAAACAAGATTTGAACTCATGGTCCTTGACATCATGGAGTATTCCTGGTTACCAATGGAACAGAGATCATTCCAGCTTCAGGAAATAAGGAATATCCAAACTCAGGGGTACATTACTATTTAAACTTGCCTTTTAAAATTTTAATTTATTACAAAAAATATTTATACAAATACAGTCTAAAAAAATTTTCTAACCAAATTAGCTTAATTATCATACTCCCAATGCAACTGATGTAATGAAACTATACAGTGAAACTTAACTCCAGGGTTCCAGAGACCTTGGTGAGAGAACCATGTTTTCGCTTATTAGGGAAAGCCTACATGACTTAAATATTCTCTGCTATCTGGTCATAATACAAGCAGTTGTACATCTCAGTGAATCAGAGGAAGCAGAGATCAGCTATTTGACTATGGACTAGTAAGCAAGAAGAGCAATTCCAGAACAAAAGAAAGTTGCAAAAAATAGTACGCAGTACTCACCTGCTTCTTCTAAGCCTCAAAAAGACCTTTTAACTTCAACCTTGAACCGAAGTGATGTCCACGATCAATTCCAGTATCACCATCCTGACAAGACAAAGAGAAATGTTTACTGCTATTTAGACGACATTTAACAAAAACAAAATAAGAATTTGGCTCTATCAGACCCTCTAATTAGTTCCAGATGTGCGTAAGTTGATTCTAAGTATTCTGAAAGAAAAAGGAAGGCGTTGTAATTTTTCATTTTTCTATTTTGACATAAACATTTTGGTTGAAAGACCGAGCAAGTTGAAAGAGAAAGATTCTCTTAACAAGTAGTCAGCTTAAATGTAGTCCACAAAGAAATAGAATTGTTCATCAAGTTTCTGCCTTGCAGTAGAGGGACAGATAAGGCATCACTCAAAGTCTAGTCTTGTTTTTTTTAATTCTGTTTTTATTATTAAAATACCTAAAGGCAAACAAGAGGGAGGCTTCCCTGAAGTAGTTTGTTCCAGACAGAGAACTGCACATAGTATCACTACCAGTAAGTTCATCTGGGAATGACCAGATGACCAATAAGGGTCATCGGAAGGAAGGAACAGAAGCTGGGAGACAGCATGCCAATGAAATTTAAAGCTATATGCATTTTAGGAAGGACAAAAGGACAAGTAAAAAGAAAAAAACAGCTTTGAAGCTGAGACTGCAGGACTGCATTGAAGGGAAAAGGTTGGACAAGGCAGACAAAATAAAGACCATGCAGGTCCACAGAAAGTATATTTAGATTACATCTATGCCCGAGCACATTTCTCTTTGCTGAAATCAACTGGCACAGATAATCCTACATCTATGCTAGTATATACTCACATACGCTCCGAAACAGAGGGGCTGCATGCAAACTGCCTAACAGAGGTGGTCGAATAAAAGTCTGGGAATTTTCTGGAACAATGTTAGTTTGCAAAGACCAAATCTGTGTCAGAGACCTGGAAATATTTCCAAGCATTGTTTAATTTACTAATATAGACATAGCCTTAATGCCTGAAACTCTGCGACTTCTGAAGTTGATCCTACCAGCCTCTCAATGGTGCCTCTTGGCAATTCTCCCTTGCTGACAAGGTCAGACGGAAGCAGACTGAAGAGTAAAATGAATGTAGAGTTTTATGAAGAAAAGACTGCTTTCCTACAGTTTAAAAAAAAATCTGTGTTCCAACTGGCATTATTAATACACACTTTGTTACAAGATGCTTGGACATTTAAAAGAGCTGCAGTTCTAACTTCTTCCTTTGTTTGTAGAGTGTAACAAAACCTGCTGGGAAGGTCGAAGTTCCTAGAAAACTGAAAGCTACCTGGCAGCCTCTGTAGTAGAGCAAGTGAAGAAGGAAGAGCAAAGAATGACAGGCTGGAGGAATAAACACTACGTGAAACCCCTGCACAGTAGGACAGCACTGGGAAATGAGAAGGAAATCTTATGAGCTCTTAATACAAAGAGCAAAAAGAAGAAAATGTTAAAAACAGGTAAGGATCCTAAGGCAAATATGAGGAGGTGAAGGTGGGTGGCAATTCTTAAAAGTTGTTGGAAAGTAAAATATGTGTCAATGAAACTTTGCTTGATGGTCATGTGGTCACCCTGGATCCAGAATGGAAACGTCCAATCAGTTGAGAGAGAAGCATTCACCTTGCTCTCCTATTCCCCATTAAAAGATTGCAGGTGTAGCTATGCCTCTAAATCTTTTGACATTTCTTGTGCACCTGAAGTTTAGACCGAAATACACCGTATGGTTATTTCTTCAACAATAAGTGTTGTTTGTTGACAGAGGTTAATATGTAAGCCTCAAACATCAATATTCTGCATTTCTCTTTCTTCCTATATTCCTTTATGCCAAAAAATGTTCAAACAACCAGTTTTCTTGATATAATTTTTGATTATAACATTTTATCGTAATCATTCTTAATATGAAAACAACCACACTTATTAGTCTTTATTATTAAAATTTTATCTTTGGTCTTTTTGAATTATCAGGATTTCTACAATTTTTCAGAAGTCAGTAAGGAATATTTAAAGTGGACAGGATCACACACAGTAGATATAACAGATATGTCACAGACAGATGGCAGGCCTTACTTATCAACTTTCTTTTTACTGGTACAAATCTTCACCTTCAGAAACTTGTTGTTTCATTTATGCTACATTCCAGTGGTTTACCTGAGGAAGGCAGCTGCCTCTTAAAAATAATATTACTTTTGTTATAAACATGGATTTGTTTTGATTTTTGTTTGCATCCTAAAACCTGGACCTGAATCATTCCAGTTATTCCAGTTTAACAGCAACATTTCTCTACCCTTCCTCCAAATGAGCCTGCACATTCCATCCCTTGGACCGTACCAGGTAGATCTTTAATGTCATTGTTTACCTATCCCATATTGGCAGTGCTTACAGAGATATTTTTTTCTATTCTTCAATATCTAACATTTCCATCTGAATTCCATCTGAACCTTAAAAGTTTACAATCGAATTCACAGAACTTGCCAACCAACACCTTAAAAGCATCCTGACAGAATTTCTTTTTTAAATACAGCTGCAGTGGATGAAAGTTCAAGCAATTCTGGCAGCTCAATGTAGTATAGTTTACTCCGGCAGGAACACTCTCATCATGTGAACAGCAGAATACAATTGAATTGAAAGTCACCTGCATGCCACTTGTCTTTAACTTCCTATTCAGGTCCCTAAAATTTGAGTTAAACAAGCAAATACCACAAACTTCTGTAATACCTGAGAAAGGAAAAGTGCACTCGTCAATGACTAAATTAATTTGGTATGTAGACGCTTGTTAAAATGTAGATTTAGAGGAATTCTAATGAATTTTTTCTCCAAATGATAAAACATGTAACAATTATGATCACCCACCTAGCACAGAAGGTAGATAGGTGATAGATCAATTTTCAACACTGACGAGGTTATGCGGTTGGTACCAGTTTGTCATACAATATGCTGCACTAGACTTTTTACATAATAAAGCATTATTCACTATGAGCACAACTAACAGAATTTGGCTCTTATTTATGTGAATTGTCACAGTTGTTTCAGAAATCACTAGAATATAAAAATAATTTAATTCAAAACGAAAGCCAAATTCATTCCTAGATGAAGACATTCCTTTGAAACTTGACTTAAATAAACAAATACAATGCCCACATGCTGCAAGCCATTCCCTTTAACTCATTCATTTGTTTGTTTCATTCATCTCTTAGCTCATTTTACGTTTTGATCACAAATCATTAGGATAAGTTTACCTATTATATGTTTGAACACTGCCTCCATGACAACATTTGATTTGACACGACATGCTCTTATTCATTATCCTGCCTTGTTGGTGGCCTTTGGTACTTTTTAAGACATAAATAACCCCACCAAAGTGCACTACAACTCTTAAGCAGTATTACTATTTGATAGATCAACAGCCACTCTGATGTGTCTCTATTTCACATAAGACCTACTTGTTCACTTCTTTGCTATAGTAAAAATGGTTCAAACTGCATTACTCCTTGAAGTGGGCATTTGTGTAAAATATTCCAATGAAGCACTGCTCACCGAAGCATTCAGGAATATTTTAGAACATGGTTGAGGGCCATGTATATAAGGCATCTTTAGATATACTTATTTTGAAACAGATAGATTGGGCCAAAGACACAACTGGTTTTAGTAAAGCAAGAATTACTTGCTAGAGAGACTGGCTATTATTTTAAAGGCATATACATTCACTGGTATCCATAGCTTCCACTTTTCCGTCATATAGCCCTCCCATGCAATTGAAAACAAAAGAAGTCTTAATTCATAACAGAACTTCTGAGCAAGTCTTAAATTGCACTATGTCAATGGGACATCCCGAATTTTATTTGAAAGTACATCATTTACACACAATCTATAATGTATATTTTCTAAAAGTATGAAATAAAAATGTTTGAAATTACTTAATAATCAGACTACATATTTTTAGTTATATTTAGACTACTTCAAGACATTAATTTACACTACAAAAAAAAATGCATTTTTAAAGATTATGTAAATTACAGAACTGCAAATGGAAAAAACCCACTCCTTTTCTTCCTGAATCCAAGTATTGAGTTAGACAATTTCTGCAACAGAAATACTCAGAAGCTCATAACCAGATGAGCACTACTGAATGCCATTATAATTAACAAGAACATGCAAAATAAATTAGTAGTTATGTTTTATAATCATTCCAAAGTTAAATGAGCCTATGAAAAGACCTTCATACTACTGTGATCTCATTAGCCAATTTTTACAAGCTACTCTACATTACTACTTAGACGAATGAAGGCTGCCTTTTGTTACGTTATTAGTGGGTCCAAACAGAAGTACTGTGGTGGTGGGAGACGCAACCATTTTTTTACGTGGCACACAGAAAATAATGAAATCCTGAATGCTTCTTGAGCTGTCAACCTTCCCCAACTATATCTTTTCCAAAATTTTTAACAAATGCTATGTATTTATAAAATTTCACATCATGTTCTATACCACTAAAATTAATCTTGAATTTTCACAACATGGAATTTGCTAATCAAAATATCTATACTCAATTCATCACGACAACGTGCAACTATGCAAAGAAATAGGTCAAGGAAAATAATAAAATTTACAGAAAAGCATTAAAAATGTAGTATTTAATGCCTTGGAAATTGCCCAGTGAAAGAAAAAAAATTATGACAGGGACTAAATATATCATCTACTTCCGATTATGTCCAATTCACTGTGTAACTGATATAACAGGTAACACGTGAACTCCTCTTGGGGGAGGGGGGGTGGTTGGGGAGGGAGGGTGTTCCATTTAGGTCTTACTTATCCTAAAGATTAATAGGACACTGCCTACCTGTACTTATAAAGGCACACTGGAGAAAATGGAGACAGTACAAATAAACGGGAAGCCTGGAGCAAAGGAAAAATCACCCCTCCTCAGTCTTCTCTTCCAAAACCTCCACAGCAGCATTGTCTGAATAGTTTGGTATACAGACTAAACCACCCCTGAGGCAGGTCTAACTTGCTTGACTTGCACTTACATGATAGATAACCCGTGTTGACACTAATCTTATAAGTATGCACAATACCAATATCATATTCATGGAGATTTCTGAACAATTTATCCAACGTGTACAGATAACCATGCCTTACTTTATCTTCAGACATGTCTGTCTGTCTTCTGAAAACATGTAATTTATTGTAATACAGCTCAGAGAAGAACCACCTTCCACTTGTTGAATTCTCTTATCATAATAAACTGCAGCAGCCTACAGTAATTGGGGGAGAAGAATATAAGCAAAAAAGGAAGCAATGAACTATTCCTAAATAGTTTGATCTACAATACCACAAACACAATGGCACTGCAATTTTGTGAATTATTTCCAGAATTACAATTTGTTTCTCCCATTTTCTCATGTGACATGATTAGAAGGGATTCAGGAATACTATCAGATGAGAATGTAAAAGTAACAACTTTAAAAAGTATTATCTCATAAGAGCACATATGTGGTGATTATCCTGGGTTGTCTTACATATCTAGTTTGTTCTTGTAAGGAGACGTATGTACAGATTTATAAATCAGTACCACATAAAGTCAAAGAGCACCTGACCCTTCTGCCATGACGCATGCACCATATCACAGACTCATTCACTCACACCAGGAGGTTGTCTAGCCCAAACGGCGTAAAGCAGCACCTGAATTTAGACTGGGTCACTTAGGACATTAGCCAGGTGCATCTTCAAAACTTTCAAAAAAGGCCATTCCACAACCTGGCTTCTCTAGGCAACCTGTTCTGCTGCATAATTGTCTTTTCATTGAAAATCTTTTCCCTTATATTGAATCAAAACCTTCACACATAAGAGCTCCACACATTCCAACTGCTCCTTCATGTAAAGGGCAACCCCTTTCCATGGCCTTACCACCCCTTCTCTGCCTGACTCTTCCGCAGAGCTTGCAACCATCCATCACTGAACTCCCACCATTCAAGCTGTTCTGCCACTTGGAAGTTTATTCCAATGACGCCATAGTTCTGCATCTGCATGCAGAGCTCTAGCTCCTCCCGTTTCTTCCCCACCCACAAAAATCTCATCTAAATAAATAAATTGAAAATCCAACAAAAACAACAACAAAATATAAAAAATTAAACAGCCACACAAACAACTTCCAGGGGAAAAGAAACACAGAACAGTTAAACTCCACCCCCCCAAACAATGCAGAACCCACCTAATCAATCAAAATACACAAAAAAATCCACAAACTGCCAGAAAACCTGACACATACACCCCTTAAGCTTCTGAAGACCAAAAGGAAAACTGGGGCGAGGGGGGGAACAAATAAGCCAAAAAACACAGTGGAAAAAATGGAAGAGGGAAAAAAACCAAGCAAACAAGAAAAGGTTCTAAGAAAACCTACTTGGGCAACCACAATCTCCTGCCAAAAGAGCCACCAGGAAAATAAAGACAGGCAATTGTTCCACCAATTGCTGTCATCTCCATTAGCTGACTGTTCCGCAGCATCTGCTACATAGGTGTTTTCCACTTTGGCTGAACAGCAGGTTATTCCCTCATCAGCATGGGGCTTCCATGGGGCTTCCATGGCCTTACCACATAGTTTGGGCACCTCAAGGACTGCTTACACTGCTTATGAGGTTGGTTCAATACTGATATGACCACCATGGTTAGCTACAAATAATTGTCGCAAACTAAATGTCCGTAAGACTACTGGATTCTCGCAGAGGTCCCTACCCTAAAACTGACATTTGGCATGACTTCATTTATTGTGTCTTTTGCAGGGAGTTTTATGTCGTTGATGGCATATTCCTCTCAGAGACCCTGCCCAGTGACCTGAGTAAGAGGAGGCCTCTCTAGAGGACACTGCTCACACATCTCTGTCATCCGTTCCTTGTACGGAACGTTCCTTACGGTACATTCCTTACGGTTCCTTGTACGGTACGTTCCTTGTCATCCGTACTCAGAGCTACATGGAACTGTGGAGAAAAAACTCTTACATACAGGCCAGTCCTCCCTACAGACACAAACGCACAATCAAGTCTTCAGCTATGCTATAGTTTCATATGGACTACTTTGGGTTACTGGGCAAGCTCAGACATTCGGGGTTTTTTTCACAAAAATCAGAGAATGACTGCTCCTGATTATCAGATCCATCTGGAAGTTAGCAGTCCATTCATACAACCCAGAGACTCCCCTTCAGCAATGGCCAAGGAAGATGACATTGAGAAAGACAGAGGATATAAACATTACCCACGTTCTGAACCAGTCCCTAAAGACACACAAGAAATAGAGCACCTTCACAACACTGAAAAACGTCTCTGTAAGTATGGCAGATAAATATTAGGGCCGTTAGATATTTCTGCCTGTCTTGTACAAGTACACATCACATCGGGGTATGACCCAAAGTAAATTTCTAGCCACAACCAGTAACTGCTTTGATGTAGATTGGAATCTGTGTCCTTGAAGGGGCAACAAAAGCCAAAAAAACCCTACCACTATTTCAAAGAGGGTCACTGAATAAAAATGAGTAAGCTTGTTACAAGGAAGAAAAAAGGGACAGCTACAAGAGTCACATCTTTATAGGTGGCACGGAGACTGATTAAAGACACCTTTTGCAAGCTCAGAAGAAATGCATACAACCTATCAAAAAGGACTGAGAAAATCCAGAGAAGGGAGCTGTCATGAACAAATAGGATAAAGGAGATTATTAGAAAGAAAAAGGCATCTTTCTAAAAGCTTCAAGTTATGTCCAAGTGAGGAAAACACAAAGGATTGTAATCTCTGGGAGGCTTAAATATAAATACACAGTAAGGTGCCAGAGGGCTGCAGGGATCGGTAGCTCCCTATGGGCTGGGGGCCAGGAGTGGCGGGGGCTGTCCATGGGCAGGGCAGGACCTGGCCACCCTCAGCCAGGGAGCATGGCAGGCCAGGGGGCAGCCGGGGGCAACCCCAGCCCACAGTATCAGGCACCTCAATGGGGACAGGCCAAGGCTGGGGGTCAGGATCAGGCCTAGTGAGGAGCCTCCCACGTACAGCCACATAGGAGCTTCTGCCCATGGCTGACAGAGAGAAGGGGCCACAAAAAAATTGGGTTTGCAACCACGGTAAAGGAGATTGGAGAAGTTACTAGGCCAGACACCCTCCTTAGAGAGATACATGAGAGGATCTGTCTTAAATTGAAGGGCCATTAGAGAAGATGAGAACAAAAAGACAAACTGAGCTCTAATGGATTATTTCACTGGAGTGTATCCCATCAACAGCTCTAAAGGAACACGAGTATGAAATAGTTGAACTTATAATAATGGACAAATGCCTGCTTCAAATTGTCTTAGTATCAAAGGAAGGTGGTAAACGTGAAATCAGTCCAAAGAAATCTAGTGAAGACCCAGAAAACTACAGAACAGTACACATGGAGTTCACACTAGGCAACTTGGTATAGACCATAGTAAAGAATATATGTATGTTGATATATATGATATGTTGGGAAGGAGTCAACATTCCAGTATGAAGAGGAAAGTCATGACTCGGATGATCACAGTTTTTTTGAGAAGTCACTGAGAACATGGACAAAAGATAAGTCATGTATTTCCAAAAATAATTTTATAAGCTGTCTTACCCAAAGTCTCTAAAAGAAACTAAACTGCATGGGAGAAAACAAAGGAGTTCCTTGCACTGCTTAACATAATTAAAAGACAGGATATTAAGAATAAGAATAAATGACAGTTTGCAGTATTTCCCAGAAGGAGATCAGCAATGGAGACCCAAAGCACCTAGCTGTAAGAAGGCCAGTGCTGTTCAGCATATTCAACAATTATCTGAAAAGGGGATGAGCCATGACGTGACAACACTGTCTCCAACACTAAACCATGGGTAGTAAAGATCAGGGCAGACTGAAGAACTGCAGAAAGAAAACATAATACTGAACGCGAAGTGATAAATAGCAGGTAATATTTAATGCGAAGAAATGTAAAATGATGTCTATGGAGAAGAAACAATGCTAACTATGCAATGATGGGCTTTGAACAACTGAAAAATGAGCATCTGCAACTATAAATTATGGTCCTATGAAAATCTCAGCTCAATTTTCAGTAGCAGTCAAACTGAAGAACAGCAAGTGCTAAGAAGGGGGCGGGGGGACACGGACAAAAAGATCATCATGCAACTGTATAAATTCAGTGGCAACCAACAGTGTCTAGAACCTAGTATATAGCTCTTTCTCCCTTTCCCTCCCTAGCCAAAAAGGTTACCTTAGACCTGCAGAAGATTCAGAGAAAAACAGAATAGTCAAAAGTACAGATGGCTTCCATAAGGCAATAGCTATGTAGACTATGATGCTACAGGTTGGAAAAGAGATGACTGAAAGAGATATGAAAAAAGTCCAAAATGTGGGAAGGGCATGGAAGAGGCCAACACTCCAGCATAAGAATTAACAAACCAAGCTACCGGACACATGTTCAAAATAAACAAAAAAGGGTGATTTCTTACAAAATGTATAACCAAGCTACAGGACATTAGAGATGCTTAAAGTCCTTGGTGGATCTAGACTGGCTTGGACCTCAAACCCAACTGTGGGCCGCCCACCCATGTGCTAAAAAGTTTCTCTTATCACTTCAGTATAATGCATAAAAAGTTGCAAGCATGCAAAAGGTTAAAAACTTTTTTTTTTTAAAGAAAAATAAAAAAGCTAGATAGAAATAAGTGGCTTCCTGGAGGCCAAAAGGCACTAATAACTACAAATAGAGCAAGCTGAGAGGAGGAAAAGAGGCACTGATAGGGCTCATTTTCAGGGACTTCCAGGCCCCCAGCTGTAGCTATGTCCAGTTCTCAAGAACCATGTGTTCCACTCATGGTTCCCCATCTTCCATTGTGCAGTCACTTACACAGTGGGATCTATTTTCCTCCTGTAAATTAGATGACCCCAAAAGCACACTCACTGATGTCCTGTTCCTCATCTGTAACTGATGAATGACACACTCACCGAACAGAAAAAGCCTTGTTCCTAGGAAGCAGCAGACCTAAATGGAGCGTCCCCCAAGTTGTGGACAGTGACTTCTGCGCCACTGTGCTGGTGGAGAAAAGCCCTATGCTCCTACTAAAGGCTGACTGCAGCCAGGATGGTGGTATGGCTGGTTACTGCTGGAGAGCAGAGAGCAGAGACCTGTGGCTTACTAGACATAACAGACACTGTGCCACTATCCTCTCTGAATGTGCCCCTGGATTCTGAGAGAGTCCACGTCATCTGATTTGACTTTTACTCATCTCCATTCACATTACTTTTGGCTGTAGTCATTTGGTATCATTGTTTTGTTGCACTTGCATTTAATTATCAGTAGCAAAAAAGGAATGAAAATAGTAGCCACTGATACCTGTACAAAATGTCCCATGATAGGACAGGGTTAACAATGGAAACTTGATCTTTTCTACTTTCCAATCTTTTATCCTCATACAGTTGTTATGGAAGAATGATGAAAACTACAGGAACTGAGTGCTCTGAGCAGGAGGACAAGGGGTGTGTCAGAATGCTGAGTACCAGTGCCTGGCTTGAGAAGGGATAAGTTGTCAATAAATGATATACAAGGTATTTCAAACACGAGCCAGAATGAATCTTCATCTCTCTCTACATGCACACAAGAGTTCAAGCATACATAAAAGGGATTGTGCATGAGCATTGTACACAATTGTGCAAGTGAACTAAACAGTATATTTTCAAATCTCTAATCTGCAAATGATCTGAGCTGTAATACAAAGGTCTGGTCACTTAATAATTATAAAGAAAAAATGCTGTAAACTGTTATCCCTTTGCAATAATTTTCTTGTGGATGTTTCATAAATGGCCCTTTTTTTCCCTGAAAGGTACATGTCCAGCCTACACAACACGCGTACATAGATGTACCTCAAAGAAGTTGATCCATTTTGGCTAGCAGAAACTCTCATCAACAAAACAGGATCTTCAGTCAAGAAAAAAGAACATTTCACAAATAAGTTTTTATCCACCTTTCTGTTCAAAACCAGCATAAATGCTCATGTTAATTGTAATTATAACTGAAGTCACTGGTATGGTATTAACAGTAAAGACACAGGAGTATAAATCTAGTCCTGCTGGTCTCCCATACCACTCATTACCAAAATGAAGTATGTAATAACTTGCAGATAATAACTTGATCTTTTATGAAGAAAAATTTGCATGAGTGGTAAGTTTCTAAGTTGGACCTTAGGTAGAAAAAGTAATTACATGCTTTTTAAAATATTTTTTTCTTGGCTGCTGTTATTGCTCTGCAATACCCTGGTTGTGCTCTAGCCGCACTTTTCTCAGATCCTGTGTGACTTTCTGGACAAGAATTTTAAATTGTATGAAGAAATTTGAACTCAACTTTTGAAAATACACTGTACACAAGGTCCAAATGTTGCCTGCAACTTTTGGGAACTGTCTCACATACTTGCAGAACTGCAGTGCAACTCTTCACACTCAGTACGTTTCTGTATGTGATCCCACAGTAAATACAGAGGTGGTATCGTCTATAACTAGTTTTAATTACCTTTTGGACAATATTGTCACAGCAGCAAAGCCTCTTACCCTAATGATTTAAACCAATGGTAAAAGCCAAAGAAAGAGTGATCAAATCTTTGATTTTCATAAGATAAGAAAGTGTATTTGTTCATAAAGAAGCAACTGTGCTGGAATGAGTTTAATCTATTTAATGGATTTAAGAAAACAACAATTTTCAAACTAAATGAAGGGCACAAGCTAATTTAGGCATTTATACAAATTCTCATTTCTGCATCAACTTTCATAATAAATGAGTAAAACAATTCCCATAGCAACTTCCTGCACTGTATGATGCACATGTTGCTCATGAAACACAAAACATCTTCTATCTGAAACATACAAAACAAAACGTAATGGGAATGTGGATAGCTTTTATATGTTAAAAGCAATACATTTTCTTGGACAGACATTTTTCTATTTTTATGCTCATCTTGTGACTTTCTTCAATCAATCAATCAATTTTACATGAATAAAATGGCCCTCATACAAACACCTCTGGGCACTGTACAAACTCAATATAAAATAAATACAGTATAATATTAATAAGCTAAATTATGTATTTTTGCTTTCCAAAATAGTAACATATATTTTCTTTTAAAAAGGGATGATTGAAATGCATATGGTAAGAGAATCCTGCAAGGTAAGAACTTCACTTCAAAAAGGTACAATGTGATTACTTTTGCCAGTAACATCGTTTGCTTTGGCTGCTGCAAAGCCAACGAATTTTAATTTATGACAATTGACTGAATACGATCCTGTGGAAATTCCTGTCAGGGATATGAGTCTGATCCAACATCCCAGAAGGAAAATCTTTCCACTGACCCACTAGGACTCATTAAAACTGTCAGGTAACATACAGGCTCTGTTCCTAAACTGCTTTCATTTTTATATATAATCAGTGGCACAAACATATAGTCTCTAACCCTGAAAAAGTAAGCACCCTCCCCTATAAAATCAGGAATATGAAACACAAAAACTTACATTTACATTCCACAGAGAATTACTACGTAATACCTAAACTTCAGCTTTTAGTTTCCAGATCTTACTGTGCGATGACCAAAGGCCTCTCCTTGCAAGAAAGTAGTTCATGTTTTTTACCATTCCACCAAAATAGTAATTTAGCTATGGTAACAATATGCTTTAACTATTTAGGTTTTGGTTTTTTAGACCAAGTAGGCCAATCCTCACCTACCCTCAACCCCTCTGTCGCGCATGTCTCTTGCCAGAACAGCACTCACTAATGCCAGCAGAGCTAAAGGAAGCTATCTTGATTTAAGTTTTTGTTTCTCACTTCACCCAAAAACCTAGAAAAACATGCCACATTGTTCATGTTGGGTTCCTTTTTTCCTTTCAGTCATGAATAATTATCTCCCTCACAACAGTACTACAGATCATTCACTGTACTGGGTGCAGGTGCCCAGGTGCTGGCAGCGGGGGCTGCAGGGCGGCCTCTGTGAGGAGAGGCCAGGGCTGCCCAGTTCCAGACACAGCCGGTTCCAGCCGGCTCCAACTGACCCAATGCAGGGCACGGCTGAGCCCCTCGGCCAAGATGGTGGCACCTCTGGGAAAAGAGATTTAGGAAAAGTCAAAACCGCCACACAGGAAGAGAAGGAGGGGGGGGGAAAGTGTGAGAAACAGCCCTGCGAATACCAAGGTCAGTGAAGAAGGTGGTGAGGTGGTGCTTCCTGGGGAAAGCGATGCTTTAATTTTATTTCTCACTACTCAAATCTATTTTAATTGGAAACAAATTAAATTAATTTTCCCCAGGTCAGATCAGTTTTGCCCATAACAGCAACTGGTAAGCAGTCTCTCTGTCTTTATCTTAACCCACGAGCTTTTTTTCATCCTATTTTCTCCCCTCTGTTCTGTCGAGGGGGGGGGAGTGAGCGAGTGGCTGGCTAAAGCTAACACACCACACTTACCTACTGTCTTTACAGAATCACAATACTGGACATTTTGCTAATACTTTGAAGGATGTTTATATACATCCTTCTCCCAAGTAACTGGCGAAAGGACGAGAGGAAATGGCCTCAAGTTGCACCAGGGGAGGTTTAGATTGGACGTGAGGAAAAATTTCTTTACTGAAAGAGTGATTAAACATTGGAACAGGCTGCCCAGGGAAGTGGTTGAGTCACCGTCCCTGGAGGTATTTAAAAGACGTGTAGATGAGGCGCTTAGGGACATGGTTTAGTGGGCATGGCGGTGTTGGGTTGACGGTTGGACTCGATGATCTTGGAGGTCTCTTCCAACCTTAATGATTCTATGATTCTATACTATAACATTGTGAAAACTTACTGCATATATTCTGAAGACTAGTAGCCCTAAAAGTGTGAAATTAAGAAAGCAGCAATTTAATGTAAAAAACTCCTACTGCTACATATATGGTCCCCAATATAACATGCTTCAGAAGTCTTTCCTACATTACTACAATGTACATTACAGCATCCCAACTATAAAGTTTTTTAAAACTTCTAGCTCATTTAAAATAAGTCAGACAAAATCTAAGCTGTCATACTCATGGCTTGTTTCTGTAAGGAAAGCAAATATTGTCACAATGGCTGAAACTTCTCTACAAAAAAGACTGTTACACAGAATTGATGTTGATCCCATTGCACCAAACCACTATTGATACATGCAGTAAACCTTCACAGCAAAACAAGCAGACTTTTCTTTTTCACAAGCAAATTTAACAAAAGAAATGGGAAATATCTCTGTTCAAAACTGAGACATGAAAACGTGATAAATGGTAACAGAAGTGAAGTGCCAAAAGCAAAAGAGGACAGTAAGAGCGAGTTGTGGAAGCCAGGGTATGTACCTGGTAGAAGGGGAAAATAAGGAAAGCACAAGTAAGCATACTAGCAGACAAGTGTGTTACTGCTAGGTGTCCTGGGTTGTAGACTCTAACTGCTTTGGCCTAGCTCTGCGTGCACATGGGGCTGTGCAAGCACAAGGACAAACATATAATTCCAGTACAGTAAATGAAAAAGATCAAGTAAGCTGGTATTTAAAGCATGCAGATGGCCTGTCACACCACAGCAGATGCACTTCAGATGTTACTCAGCAGTAGCTTTTCCACCTGCCCTTATCCGGAGTCTTGTGCAGTGATAACAGGAAAAACACAAGCAGCTGAAGAGTTAAGTAATGAAAGCGGGAGATAGAAAAAAGAAGGAAAGACAGATGATGGAGTAGAAGAAGAAATTAATAGGAATAATGAAAGAATAAACAGTGAAAATGTTAAAATGCGGGTAAAGACAAGCACCAATATGCTGGTGTCAAAGGTAAAGGAGATTAAAGTCATGGGTTACTGATGTCATGAAGCATTTATTTAAATATGATCCTGCTGCCCTGAACTGTAATGTAAAAAGGACCCTTTCGAAAACTGCCTGCCAGCAGTCTCAGAAAGGCCTTGTGTTGCATACTGCCTGTAGGAAATCTAAACTGTCCTTGATTTAAAGCAATTGAAATTTTTCAATGAAATACAAAAATAAACTTTATTTCATGTGCTATTACCATTTAACACTTTAAGAGGTGCTTTCTGAAATGTTTCTTGATGGAAGAGACTTCCAGGATAGCTCAGGACTGATATAATTAGGCTACCCTAAAATAGTGAAATCCCCACCTATTTCAGCAGAACAGATTTAAAGCCAGAACTCAGGACTTCTGAAATTCCTTTATTTGTGGATTCCACAACTGGGATACATGCAATGCTGTTATACCTATGATTCCATCTCCACTGCACACCTTTCGGTAGATATAAGGAGAAATAAATATACAACTGGGATCATTTCAGCTTCTATGAGTCAGCATTCTGTTGACTTTACTGATTGTAATAAAATTCTCTGCCTGAGACAAGCAAACAAGAGCTGGCCCTTGAGTTCATAATATTCAAAACACTCTGTAGGGGCCTTTCTAAGGAGTCAAGACACCCATTAAAAACAGAATAATCTATAAAATTGCGAAGAACTGAAAATATCCTTCCTCTCAGTAACTGCAAACATGGCGGGCTCTACTCAGTTGCCCACAGAGTGCCTAGTGTCCTAGATAATCCCATGTAGCCTCCAGCTGTCACTTCAGAAGGGTGCAGGTGTCCTGTGTCGTATCTGCCAGACCTCTCAAGATATCTCAGATTTGCAGGACACAGAATCAAGCCCATGTCAAGTACAAAACAACTGGGCTACGTTCAGCAGATTTTACATTCTTGTTACAACGCTTCAGTAGCGAGCGATTATAGCAACATTTAAATCTGCTCAGGTAAATTCTTACATTTGGAAGCCCATCTGAAGCTTAACCAAAGAATTCCATGCCTACCCTTGCTCTTTTGCATCTTATCTACTTATTTTTATCATGAATTTATAAATCACTTTCCTGATGCCAAAATCTCTATATGATCTATTAAAACTCTATCCCAACTAATTCATACAAAATACTTGCTAATATGTCTACACTAATCGCAAAGCAAACATAAGAATTTTGCTGATAAATCCAACTTTATTTTGTCATGTGCCAGATAGGTATTTGAAACAGTGTTCATTGACACGCAGCGAAAAAATATATTTGCAATATATTTTTAATCTCTTTCATTGCTGAAGTCAATAACCTCTGACCAAAATTACTATGGTTAATTCTGTTTTTTCTCTTTCAATCATTGAAGTGTAAAATAGAGGGATTTTAGTTGGTATTAAGTGTTAATTCCAGCACAATTTTAAATTTAGTGTTCCTAGTGCACCTCTATGTTGTTACATGTGAAGAAAATCACAAAGCAACAGGTGGCTTGAATTGTTTGACTGATGCTGGTTATTGCACAAAATGAAAGTACAGTACTGCAGTTTCATTTAGTAGCTAAAGTTATCCATTTCAAAATTTCAACAGAAGTGAAACTGCTTAGATGGAATGGAAAAACCCTCCCAGCTGCAGATAATTTAAGAACTTTGGATGGCCAGTACCAAAAAAAAGGACTATTCATCGCCATTTGCAGGTTAGTAACTTTAATATATATCACAACTATTGAATTCTAAAGTGTGTTATTAACTTGATTATGCACCCAAATTGTACAACCCCTGACACAAATCAGAAATGTTTGCACACAGAAATTTCTGAAATCAGTTGTGCTGTTAGATTGACTCATAATATTTTTCCATTTTTGACTATCATTAGAATTCTGCAATTAGAAAAGCAATCAAATAATATACTGACAAAAATCTGCAGCTGCCATTATGCCCTCCATGATAGAAGTATTTTGCTACACATTGAAATACTGATCATCATCACATGTATTCTGGGACCATGTGTACTCTCTCTGAACAAAAGGCAGTTTAGAGATATACGGAGAAGATGTAACAAGACAACTTACTGCATATTAGAAGAAATAATAAAGTTGCTGTAGCACAAAGAGAAGCAACTAACCTAGTATAATTAAAATTTTTGAAGTCATGTTTTCCGTCAGAGTATTCTAAAGTGAATCAACAAGTGCTTTCTCGGCAGCGCATAACTATAAACAGGAACTTGGGATGAGTCCTCAATGAAACCTCTGCCTCCAGGACACACAGATGGGATGGGGGGAGTAGGAGGAATCCACCACTATCAAGAAAGGGGAGGATGGATCTCCTGTCAGTAGTAGATATCTCCAATCTTCTCACAAAAATGAGACAGCTACCAATAAAAGCTGTCATCGTGGCTAAGAGAATGTGAGGACACTAGCCCACCAGCTGCATGAAATAAGTCAAGATTTGATGGTAAGATCAAATTCCTAACGAAAGCAAAACTTTGCTTTTCATTTTAAATATCTTCATAAACTTCAGTCACAAAGAATGGAGAAAGATCAACTAACCCTTGGAATGGAACGTGATGAGCCAAATGGCTGCTGCCTCCAATCAGACACAGACCACACTGGACCTAGTCCTTAGCTTCCTCTTTCTGATTCCGAAAACTGTGTCCTTAAAAAGGCCATGTTCTCAGAGATAAGCACCAGAAAGCTGAGCATGGATATATTCTCTGGGTTTGATGTACTTGCAGCTCTTCTACAGCCCGATTAACTCTTTCTACAAGGGAAAGATCTTCCTTTGCTTTGCCTCTTGCTGGAGAACATTAGTGTGATATTCCTTATGATGCCCAGAGGTGTGCACCAAAGTGATTCACAGATTCTGCAAATTGCCTGAGTTCCAAAAGAACAAATTTCTCATTGAGAATAAAGACCCTGAGCTTGGAGGTACTCCAAGTGGCTTTTCCAGCCTTTTAATGAGGTAAATCAAACCGCCAGGAATGGCAAGGGAAATACGAAGAGATCTTTGCTGCAGATACCTTTTGGATCTTTTCACTGTACTAGAGAGGATAACCTTGGTAAGACATACCTGAAAAACATTCAGAGTTCCCATTTACAACTAAAGACTCACTTCTCCTATATGCTATACAAACAGCAGAAATGCAATTTCCCAGAGACAGAGGCTAAAGGAAACAAAACCAGAAGAAAGACAGAAGCAATGATTAAACATGCTATCAGCAGGCAATCAGCATGCAGGCACATTATTATTTCTTAGTAACAGTTAATTTCCTTACATGTTTGCTTTAGCCTTGAAAGAAAAAAATGTATGCATTTAATTGAAGTGCTCAGTAGCTTTTTCAGTATTTTTTATAAATCAGATGCATTTTATGTATATGGATATATTTGGCATTTTCACTTCCATTTTTTTCTTGTTACTACTGTAACAGTAGTGAAAGCATTCATTACTTAAGTTCAGCTTTTGCCTCTTTCAGTTCTTTAATAATCAGATTTCTAATAATTCTTCCCTATTCAAATACTGTTACAATGTTTATACATTTATTTTATAGAGATGTTACTGTTGCTTTCCATAATTGGTTTTAAAAGTATTTATATTTGAAAACAAGCAAAGTGACACCTAAAGCCTGTCAAACCAATCAAGAATATTTCTGCTAAACTGCAAACACTCAATAATTTTGAGATATATTTTCCCCCACGTTCTATGATTTTCTACCATTTTCAACATTATGTTTTAAAATATTCCATTTATATGACACTTCTACACTATACTGTCACAAAATTCCAATCTAAGCTATCACAAGAATTGCTCACCAGCACAACCACAAACACAATTCAGGAGTGACAAATGCTGCGTTCACCCATGAACAAACAGTATATACTCCTACACTTGTGATTTTTTTCTGTTATTTTTAATGAAGATAAAATTGAAAAATATATATTTTATACCTAAATATATGACATACCATCAAGCTCTCCAGTTTTGCATATTTTCATGGTTGAAGAATAAACTCCAGAAAATATTAACCACCCACAGAGATCACCTTGACATGCTTTTGCTGCAGAAAATAGAACATTATACAAACTACTGAAGCCTGAAGCATACTCAAAACATCACATCCTATTTGTAAAATGCACAGAAAGAATAATGGGATCAGTAAGAACATTTAAAAAGTAATGTGTTATATTCATTTTTAACTCCGGGAAAAAAGGTTTCTCAAAAAGCAGGCATACTTACTTTGCAACAAGCTCAGACTACGCTGAACATACCTGTTGGATAAATTCTGCTTAGTTTTACCCATACAATCTCAAAGACATTAAAGAGCAAAATTAAGCCATACCCACAAAAAATAGGTATGCCTGGTATGAATACCAGAGGACAAGCTACTGGACAACCAATGCCCTTATATGAAAAACTGGCAATCACATCAGAATTTCCCAAACCCGTATTTGAAAGGAATCTAGTATTCAATTTAACCTACTTTGAAGGACAACAACATTTGTAAAAGCCTTAATCTAAAAATTACAGTGTACTTCCAACTATGACTGTTCTTCAATTTAGAGAAATCGGTGTGAAGGTTCAGGATGTACTTCTCCCTCACGGGTTCATGCAAACTGCCACAGGACTTCCGGCCGTACAGAAAGGGTTATGCAAGTTAAATCCAGTCATGATTTTAAATAAAATTGTTAAAAGGAATTGCAAAGAAAAATACAGTATTACAGCTGTGATAGTAAAAATCAACCTTAGTGACTCAAGGAGAACCCTTCCAGTCCTAAATTCTGAGGGCAATACACAAATTCACACAAATTCAGGTTGACTATTAGCATGTATAGAGAAAGAACAGATAATGTAATACAATTACAATGAGGACAAGCAATATAACATCGTCTAATAACAAGTTTCATATACAAAGATCCTTTGTCATTAATTGTGCTTCTCTCCATATAGAAAAGGAAAAATATGCATTATTAAAGTATATCGAATGTTCTACTAAACCTGTTTCATCTCGTAATTGCTATGAGTCCTCAATAAAGAGGACAACGCAAACTCAATAAAGAGGACAACACAAAATAATAAGAAATTACATCTGTGAAAAAAGAAATACGCTACATACAGGTATGTTTCTTTTAAAGGAAATATGATTCCACAAGAAGGAAAACGTTATCTATTTGCCTAGCAGTAAATAAAATTGCAGCACATAAACATGGAAAAGACCCACTAATTCATGTAATATATTCACTGGCAAGACAGCAGTCTTTGTTTTTTACTACAGAAAGTATTGAGATACTCAAGAACTTGATGGTCTTCAGCAACTTTTCTTGGGACAATCCAAAAAGTCTATTAGATTAGACTAGCTAGAAATGTCAAACAGATTTCTGATATTCTTATCCCAGAACGGTCTTTCTATGCTGGTGAAAAAAAGAGAGGGAAGGAAAGAGAGAGAGGGGGAAGGAAGA